>NW_027205603.1:80852632-80947632 GCF_024711535.1 Dipodomys merriami
GCCCCAGCACATGTGCGCACACACACACACACACACACACACACACACACACACACACACCCATACACACATACTCACATATCATGTCCATCTTAGGAACCATGACCACATGCTTTCTCACTGTACTTGGACTGACACTTCACCTCCTTTCTCTTGTTTCCCAAACCAGGGCTGGCGACGCCCTCCCTTCCTCTCCAGCCTCCTTTCCCCAGTCCACTTCTCCTCCCCCACCACACTTCAACCTTGCTCAGGCTTCTGCCCTGTCATCTTCACCAAATTGCACCTCATTTGCAGTTGCAGCTGCATGGTCTCATGGATCCGAGGCTGAGGCAGAGCAATTCACGCTTTATGGGGGGGAAGCAGGGAACAGGAAAGGGAGGGAGCCCGGATGAGGAGTGGGAGAATGTATTGACCGAGGCAGGAACCAGAGTGAGGGGAAACAGAAATGAGAGGGACAAAAGCAGTGCTGCACACACATTATTAGTCCATCAGTGGCCCCGTCACTTCCTGAGAAACTCCAGCCCATTGCTGCCACACCCAAAGAATCTCGCTTGCAGATTTGTACACCCAGACTTATGGGCCTATGGGAAAAGTGTGATTAGGGACATAATACTATAATAATATTATTATTAAAAAAATAATAATAATAACCACCCTCAGATAATAAGAGCAGTAGTATAGCTTTCCATGTTACACAAATATAGAAATACACAAATAATATAATGTACTGTACTGGACTTCATCAGTCAGGAAGGGGTTACTGTGGAGTATTAGAAAGAGAGTCAAAATGTAGCACAGCTACAAGTGGAGTGACTGGGTAAACTGAGGCAGCAGCAGACTTCTGAGGGATGTGTGTGCTTTGGACATGCCTATACAGTTCCATTCCAATGGACCAAGTTTTCTAACATCGCCTACCCTTTGTCACTGCTGAAACGAAACAGGAGCAAAGGCAACATGCACAGTATTGTCTAATAACATCCATCATGTTGGAACAGATGGGTGTTTTCAAGCAAGGTGAGAGAACGGGAAGTACTGTGTCTCAGGAAAGCCGTGAGCTGGAGAGAAAGGAAGGAATGTGTTGACTTCCGGCTCCTGCTTGTCAACGGGTCAGAGTCCCCTTGGCCAGCCTCGCCTCTCCTCCGCATGTGGGCCGGGTCTCCTGCCCTTTGGATAGCCCTGGAGAAGCACGGCTTGTGCGTGTGATCAGGTGCGATCTGAGCAAAGGAGCAGCAGTAAAGCCGCACTGCAGGTGTCATGCTGGCTGTAGAATCTGGGCTTGGGGGAGGGGAGGTGTGCGAGTAGACCAAGGGCATCTAGGGTGGCATCTGCACTGGGCCCATTCCTACCTTCCTGGGGCATTCCATGTCCATCCTGTGAGATGTCCACTTGTGAGATGTCCACTTAAAGACATCTTCAGAAGGTGGAGGTCAGGGCCAAGCAGTTGCAACATGCAAATTTGTCTGCTTGCTTTGGAATTTCAAACAAGCCTGGGAAGCCACTGGCAATAAAGAGGGGCACAATCCGACAAGTTAGGACATAGCTCTTAAAAAACTTGGACGGGGGCTGGGAAGGTGGCTCAGTGGCAGAGCGCTTGCCTTGCATGCTCGAGGCCCTGGATTCGATTCCTCAGCACCACATAAGAAAAAAGAAAAAAAAAAAGCCAGAAGTGGCGCTGTGGCTCAAGTGGTAGAGTGCTAGCCTTGAGCTGAAGAGCTGAGGGACAGCGCCCAGGCCCAGAGTTCAGGCCCCACGACTGGACCCCCCAAAAAAAAAAAAAACATGGACGGTTGGAGAACTTGTGTTAAGGCAGGAAAGCAGGCAAAAGGCAATGGTGGCTGGATGAGGATCGGAAAGGTGGGGCTGGACTGGAACTACTGATGGATGGATCGGGATGAGTGGAAGAGCAGGGGGTAGCCTGTTGTGACCCCACTACTGAGGACCTTTCTAGCATGTGGGAAAGTCGCCGGACTGTGTGGTTTGGGAGGCAGAATGATCTTTGGCAAGGTGGTTGAAATATCATCACTTCAAGATATTGAATCTCTCTTCTCTAGAGGAAAAGCCAGAGGCAGTGTACAGCATTTGACTGTGATCAAGCAAACACACTCAGCAAGAGTGAAACGTGGGGGCTCGTGGGGAACTGTAGGCTCCTCCCTACTGTCCATATAGGCAAGCGCTTCTCCTGTGCTATGGTTGTCAGATAGTTTGGAGGGCACTAGAGGTTCTTACTGGAACCACACTGGTAAAGTGTGGGGGTATTGGGCAGTGGAAGGGATGAGGAGGAGGGGGTACCACCCCCTCTAGAAGGGATGTTTGAAAATGTCTAGAGACATTTTGGATTGCCACAGTTTGAAGCAAAATGCCATTTGCAGACAAGCCATCCTATCCTGCCCACAACCACAGGCTACTAAGCTATCTAGCCTCAAATATCTGTTGCCAAGGCTGAGAAACACTGACTTAAAAGTATTGCCAGCAAATGGGCACGAGGAGAGAGGGGAGTCATGGGGAGAGAGGTAGAAGAATGAAGAGGGGAAAGGCAGAGAATGCAGGCAAGACTTCATTGTCTATACCACGGAATTAAGAAATATAAGGGAAGGGGGTAAAGATGTTGCAGTGACAACACAGATCAATGCATTGTATACACATGAACTGCTTTGTTAAGTGTCAATACATTCAACACGTAACCTAAAATTAAGAGAAGTGAAGGGGGGGATGGGAATGTGGAAAGGGTTGGCATTCATCAAGATGCACTGCATTTATAAACTGCTTGGATGAATGGCAACTTCTTTGTACAATTACTTAACGATAATAACAATATTTAAAAAATAAAGAGCACCTCCAGCATCCAACATCAGGTGTCATCCCTTCTGAGCCTATTTTCAGAATCCCGCCATCTACCAAGGCATGGTAATATATGCCTATAAGCACAGTACTTGGGAGGCTGGGGGAGGAGGATCACTAGAGCAGAGCCAGCCAAGACTACATAGTGAGGCTCACAAAACAAGGAGCAAAACAGAACAAAAAGGATCTCATGGTTGGAACACTGGCTGTGTAGACACCACTGACATCTACACCTGATACTGATACAGGGACAGTAAGCACACATCTAGTATTTGGACCCAGGTTTCTGAAAAGTGGACTAATTTGGTGGGGGAGAGGGGCAGGAGAAAAGTGCTAGGCACCAGTGGCTCATACCTATCATCTTAGTTACTCAGGAGTCTTAGATCTGAGAATTGTGGTTCGAAGCCAGTGTGGGCAGGAGAGCCTCCTTATCTCCAAGTAAGCATCAAAAAGCCAGAAGTGAAAGTGTGACTCAGGTGGAAGAACATCAGCCTTGAGTGAAAAAAACTCAGGGTCAGTACCCAAGTGGAGTTCAAGCCCCAGGACTGGCGCAAGAGATGGGGGAGGGGTAAAAAAATGACACGAACAGCAATATGTGCTAAAACTTGGAAGAAAAAAGAAAAGATCCTTCAATGCATGAGCAGATAAACAGATGCACCCCTGCACTGGGGTGTTATTCAGATATAAAAAGAAATGAACTGTGGTTCAGTCATCAGCGGCTCATACCCATAATCCCAGCTACTTAGGAGGCTGAGATCTGAGGGTCATGGTTCGAGCAAGAAAGTCCATGAGACTCTTATCTCCAGTCAACTACAAAAAAGCCAGAAGTGGGGCTGTGGCTCAAGTTGTAGAGCACTAGCCTTGAGCAAAAGAAGTTCAGAGATAGCACTCAGGCTCTGAGTTCAAGTCCCCAGGCTCAGAAGAAAAAACAAAAAACAAATCTGTGGTGGTGAAAATATGGAGGAATCCTTAGTGCCCGCTGCTCATAGGAGTCATGGGTCTCAAAAGTCTGTCCCCTATCTGAGCCCCACAACATGAAGTACAGGCAACACTGGGGAGCTGGTGAAGTATTCTGTTCCATACTGTTAGGGATGCAGGATGCTGTGTGGTCGTGGAGAGACTAACATACACCATGGACTTCCACGAGCAATCACACATCAGTATTGGTGCCTCAGTTGTGACAGATGTGCCACACGAGTGCAAGACATCAGTAGTAGGAGAGGGGCTAGGAAGGTGGCTCAGTGGTGGAGTGCTTGCCTTTCATGCATGAGGCCCTAGGTTCGATTCCTCAGCATCACATAAGCAGAAAAAGCCGGAAGTGGTGCTGTGGCTGAAGTGGTAGAGCACTAGCCTTGAGCTGAAGAGCTGAGGGACAGCGCCCAGGCCCAGAGTTCAAGCCCCACAACTGACAAAAAAAAATACTACTACTTGGGGTGGGAAGGTGGCTCAGTGGTAAAGTGCTTGCTTCATATGCATGAGGCCCTGGGTTCAATTCCCCAGCACCACATAAGCAGGAAAAGCCAGAAGTGGCGCTGTGGCTCAAGTGGTAGAGTACGAGTCTTGAGCTAAGAGCTGAGGGACAGTGCCCAGGCCCAGAGTTCAAGCCCCACAACCGAAAAAAAAGGAGAAACTGTGGGGTGGGGGTGGGGAGCTGGAAAGCAGGGGATACACAGCCCCTCACTCTGTACTGCTGCCTGTTTTTAACTCTAAAATTTAAAACATTTAAAAATTTTAAGCCCATAAAAATTTTCAAGTGAAACAATATGATAGCACAGGAAATTGTTTTAATCATGGCAATGGCTGACAGACATCCCTGTCACGGAGAGGCTACGCCAGAACCAAGAGGAGAACCTGGAGAACTCAGGCTCACTCCCGTCCACGTAGACAAGTATTGGAGACAGGAATCATTCCCCAATCACTGCACCACAGGAAGGCCCACTTAATTTTTTTTCTGTCTTAATAATTCTTTTTTTTTTAATTGTGAAAATACTGTACAGAGGGGTTACAATTACCTGAGCAAGGTAATGAGTACATTTTCTTATCAAGCAGTATTGCCTCCTCCTTTGTTTCCCCTTCCCATCCCTTCCCATCTCCCTCGCCACCCCCCACCAAGGCCTTTTTATTATCCTCCATTTTTGTTATTGTTGTTTAGTTTTGGTTTGGTTTGGGTTTTTTTTTTTTTGCCCCCTCTGGTCCTTGGACTTGAACTTGGGGGCTGGGTGCTGTCCCTGAGTTTCATTTGCTCAAGATGAGCACTCTACCACTTGAGCCACAGCACCACTTCCAGTTTTCTGGTGGTTAATTGGAGATGAGAGTTTCACAGACTTTCCTGCTCAGGCTGGCTTTGAACCATGATCCTCAGATCTCAGCCTCCTGAGTAGCTAGGATTACAGGCATGAGCCAGCAGCGCCTGGCTATTCTTGTTTTATAAAACAAGGAAATGGAGACTTGGAAGTTTAGTTACATTTTCACAATCACAGTAACAAAGGCAAGATCCAGGGCTGGGCCAGTGTACCTGATCCTGTATACTATCAGTGTGTGTGCATGTACATGCATGTGTGTGTGTGTGTGTGTGAGAGAGAGAGAGAGAGAGAGAGAGAGAGAGAGAGAGAGAGAGAGAGAGAGAGAGAGAGAGAATATGAGTGCATGACAGGATGTGAGTGGATAGAAAGAAGAAATACATAACACCACAAATGCATATAATACACACAAATATACATTAGAACCTATATGTCATTTAGCTATGCATACCTTACTGAAGTAGACAGGAAAAAGAAAGAACAAACAGTAGATTCTGGAAGGAGGTGAGCAGAAGTCCAAGAGCCTCAGGGTTGCCTGTGGCTGCAGACTGGCGGGAGAGGGGGGGGGAGGTGGGAGGGGGAGGGGGGAGAGGAGGGCACTGCTTCCCAGGCAGCCATGATCTTGCTCCCCAGGATATGTCTGGGTCACTTCTGGTGGGAGTTACCACCTTCTGCCCTTCCTGCCAGCGCTCATCCTGGGACAATGTATGACAAGCTGACCACTGTTTTTCTTGAGCCCTTGCCAGCTGCATGGGAAGCCTTCCTCCCACCCTGGGCGGTCCTGGGGTAACCTCCTGGATGGGAGGGGTTCACAAGCCCCACAGCAGGAGCCCTGCTCCACCACCTTCTCCAGGATACTCTCTTTCAGCCTTGATCAGCCCAGGCCCAGGCAGGGGAAAGAGAATCCCTGGTCTAAAGAGCTGCCCTGGGTTTGGCAAATAGAGTTTGCTGCATACCAAACCCAGAAACACATTGGCAGCCCCTTTACATCATGGAAGGTGCTAGAATGAACTGCCCTGAGCCACCTAATTCCTGAGGGCCTCTGATTGTTATAAGGTAAAGCATCCCAGAAGCCACATTTTAAAATATAGAATATTGGTTTCTTTAATATATAGTTAACAGGCTGCAGGCCGCCAGTTGTTACAAAGGCCTGCAGCACGCAAACACACATAACACAGCTAGGAAACATGCTAAAGAGGAAAGAAATAACAAGAACAATACCAACAAGCCAATTAAGCTCCAATGGAGAGCTGAACTGGAACGCCATGATGACTGGAGATGAGCCAGGAGACAGGACACAGGACACGATCACAGAGACACTCGTGGCATGGAGTCCCATGGCTAGGCTGGTCCAGGACTAAATAGGTCAGCGCAGGGGGCAGATCCTCAGGAAGTTCCCAGTCCCAGGCACTATATTGACAGATTCAGTAACCTATCAGCCAAGTGCCTGCCCCTGCCTCCGGGGGTCCAGGCACAGCCATTACCTGGGAGACAGGTGATGTTGGTGGGGGAAGGTTCCTTCCCAGCATGAAGACAAGACACCAGACCCTACCATGCACCATGTGGCCAATATGGCGCTAGCCAGACCTGGCTACCTTCCCTCATGATCAGGACCAAACTAATATACAAAGAACCAAGTATTTGATATGGGAAAGGTCCTCTTCCTTTGTAAGGTGACTGTCCTCCCTCTTTTCTGACTTTCCATTTTCAATTCCATCTTGATATCTTGACACGCCCCTCCCATCCCCCACACACTCAGGGATGTGAAGGCTGGCTTCTTGCCCCAATCACCTCTTTACCTTTCCACATCTGGCCCAGTGCCTGACACGGGGCCTGATCTCCAGAGATGTTTGCCCTACACGGCAGCGTTGAATCAGGAACAGCCTTGATCGATCTGGGCACAGGAAATTCAGAGGCATTTTCCCCTGTTCATTCCAGAGGATCTCAGCGATAGCCTCTTTAAATTCTCATATTGTTTTTCAATCACTCCAATTGATTTCCCTCACCCCTCTCCCCAGGGTGGTCTCCAGTGAACTGCATTAAATCACAATTAATGTTGACATTGGTTTCCCCCTAGCTCTCCCCTTCTGTTGCAGGAGGTGTACAGGTGGTAGCAGATTGAAGGGCCGATAGTAATCACATCACAAGGGAGCATGAGCGCTGTCAAGGGCATTTGCAAGTAAATTAGGTGACACTTCTGCAGCTTTCTGGGGAAGGGACACCAGGGGGTGATGCCCGCTTATAAGGGGAGCTGGCTTCTGTTCAGAAACACTACAGGAGATGTGATGCAGGAAGACTGACCACCAGGATTCATTCCAGCATGACTGGCTTTGCATGGCTAAAGTTTCACCAATCAATTTCTAGAAGCCCTTTGGTAGGTGCAATGCATAAACAAATCTGTGTGCTGTCACTCTGTGGCATCTCCTTCTGCTCTTTTGATTGTTTACTTGTTCCTGGCAATAGTACCCAGACTGCTTGTGTCATAGGTGTAGGCACACAGCTCACCCTGGCCGTGGATGCTGTGTTGAGGTGCACAGAGGTATGATGTAGACGCCATCTCGTCCCTTAAGGTACCCCCCAGCTCTGATATTGTGTCAAAGATACTCTTGACTGAGATAAGCATGGAGAAGTGAACTGTTCTTCCATGTGGCCATCAGAACCACCTACAATCTCTTCCATGAGATCCTGGCAACCCCAGCCCTCCCTTAACAAGCCAGATTCTTCCCTAAGAATAAGCTTTATTAAGGGTTTCAATCAGCTCTCTTGGAAATTTTTTTCTCCCCTGTAATCAGTGATTCATCAGCCTACAATTCATTAGGACTGCTATTATCATGGGTAATAGCACAGCTGGGCACTCCGTCTCAGCCTGGCACTCTCTTCTGACAGGAGGGGTCCATGGCAAGTACAGAGGTGGAGAACCCTGCCAGCTCTGAGATGCTTCTCAAAGGTGCAGAATGCAGTGAGGGGGCAGAAATACCCATTAGATCCAACAGCCCAAGTCTCACAGCCCTTCTGTTCTCCCTGGGCAGACTCTTTTATACAGAACTTTTATACAGATTCTTGCTTTGCTTTGACTCTGTGTGTGTATATGTGTGCGTGTGTGTGCTTCTGTTCTCCCTGGGCAGACTCTGGAACTTTTATACAGATTCTTGCTTTGCTTTGACTCTGTGTGTGTATATGTGTGCGCGCGTGTATATGTGTGCGCGTGTGTGTGTGTGTGTGTGTGTGTGTGTGTATGTGTGTGTGTGTGTGCACGTGCACTGGTACTGGGGTTTGAACTCAATACCTGGTGCTTTTGCCTAGCTTTTTCACTCAAGGCAGGCATTCTTATCATTTGAACCACCCCTCTGCCTCTGGCCTTTTGCTGTCAATTGCATAGAAGACTTTCTTGGATTTTCCACCCAGTCTGGCTTTGAACTAGAAGCCTCTGAGCTCAGCCTCTTCTGTAGTTAGGATTACAGGTGTGAGCCACTGGTGCCTGCCCATGTACTTTTAAATGAGCATACCACTCATAATATCGAGTCCAATCTAGAAGCTATGTCAGTAGTTCTGATTTTGAATTGTTGAGACAGTAACAAGAACAAAGTTTGTTGGTGATGGGTACAGATGCAGGGTTTGCTTCCCAAATTATTTTTGGCTCATGGTTAGTTGAATCTTGATGCAGAACCTGTAGATATGAAGAACCAACTGCCCCTGCAGTTTTGAACACTGGTTCTATATGATGCCTACCGGTTCTCATTTGAGTCCTGTAGTGGAGTCTGAGGTGATTTTTTAAAATCTATTTATTTATATATTAATGTATCTTTATTGAGCACATATCAATGCCAACTTTTATGCAACATGCTGAGCTACACCCATGAACCAAAAGAGACAAGCTCCTTGCTGACAAGGAGTTGCAGTGCTAAGGGCAATCGTGTAGACCCTGGCACCAGGGTTAAGAGGTCTGGGCCAGGAGTCAGGGCCACCCATCTGGCTTTGAAGCCAAACCTTGCTCTGTGACCTTCACTCTCTCCTTTAGGAAATACTGAGGGAGCTCTGCAAATGTCTAAAGCTTTCCCCACTGGGCTTGGAGTTGGTTTCATGTCACAGGGAGAAAGAGTATCTGGAATGCGGCAACAATGGCCACAGTTCCAATTGTGGGGTTCACTAGCTGTGTCATCTCAGAGGGAAGGTTTCTTATCCTGCTGGGTCTCAGTGCCCATAGTTGCAAAATGAGGAGAAGGAGAATGCTTGAGGTGATCATGGCTTTCCAGATGTTTGGGTGATGAAGATGCACTTCAGAACCTGTGCCAGCAAGAGCTGCCTCTTGTACACTGATGGACCCCAATACCCCAAGTATCATGGAAAGGAGCCAGGGCATGCTACATATACTTCTTGATCCTGAGAGGTAGGACTGGTGCAGTTATAAATCATGGTTGGATTCCAGCTCTTCACTGACTAGTTCCGCTACCAAACCAAGCTCCCCCCACCATGTCTGAGAGTGTCACCCAGAAAGTAGAAAGAAGACCCATCCCCACCACATGGGGTTGCGATGAGACTGAAGTGGTTGCGAGGATGAGGGGGTGACATGGTGGTAACTCTCACCCCCCTCCAATGCTTTCAAGCAGCGTTTTTCTTCTCCGAAGAACTGTACAAAACCCTGTGATTTTAAGACCATCTCTGGTGATTGCATTTCTCGGTCTGAAAAATCAAGTCTTAATTGTTTCTGGAAAACATTGTAACCCACTATTTGGTTTTGGATTTATCCCTTTCAGCCTGAGAGGGGTTTTTTGGTAGTTATTATTTTGTTTTGTCTGCTTGTTTAGTTGTTGTTGTTGTTGTTTTCTAATGTGGCATTAGAAATTTAATGGGGCAATTTTGGTTCCACTTACTGAAGTAGATTGTCAAAGGAGCAAGGAAAGCCCAGGCCTGGGTGAGCATGCCCAGATGTTACCTCACAATGGCAGGAGTCTCTTTTCTTCCTGACAAAGAACAGAGTTTGTATTTCCTTACTCTGAGATGAGCCCCTTGTCTCTGGCCCAGTCAACCCTGTGTAGCCAAATAACTGGCAGGGGGCCAGAAGGATGAGCCGTATAGTCATAGTGTGTCAGGACATCTTTGTCCTTCTTGCTAGATGCACTGAGCCTATCACTAGAAGGCTGCATTTTAGCTTGGACCTTCCAGCATTATTGCTCAACCCTGAAACATGAATTCTCAGGAGAAATCATGGCAGAGAATCCCCTTCAAGTGGATGAGACATTGTAGGACCTTAACTCAGCTGTATCCACATAGAAAAAAAAAAAGCCACAGCCTATACCATCTCCACTATGCAACATGATTTTCTAGGGGCTTTGTATACATTTTTACTGGAAACAATCTCATAGAGGTGAAGGGACTTGCCCAAGGTTATACAGCTAGGAATTATTAGCCAAAGTCATCTTTGTTCCAAAGCTTTTGTCATTCTCATAAACCACCCAAAAAAGAATTGGCATAATGGTGGTAGTGTGGAGGAGGAGATGGTCATCCTAATCATGATGACAAGATTAACTGTTCAGTGTCAGAAAATCATACAACAGGGCACCAAATAGACACTTCTAGTCTCCATGAAGTATCATAGTCCACATAGTTACAGCCACCTGATATTCCAGAAGATGTCAAAAATACATGTTGCAGCTGGGCTCTGGTGGCTCATGCCTGTAATCCTAGCTATTCAGGAGGCTGAGATCTGAGGATCATGGTTCAAGGACAGCCCAGGCAGGAAAGTCCATAAGACTTCTATCCCCAATCAGCCACCAGAAAACCAGAAGTAGAACTGTGGTTCAAAGTGGTAGAGTACTACCCTTGAGTTAAAAAGCTCAGAGACAGCACCCAAGCCCTGAGTTCAAGCCTCACAACTAAAAACAAAACAAAAACATGTTAGAGAAAAGACAGCCTCTTTAACAAATAGTGATGAGAAAATATGTAAGATGGAAACTAGACCCTATCTCTCACCCTTTTCAAGAAGGAACCCAAAATGAATCAAAGATCTTTATATAAAATCTGAAATACTGAAAGCACTATAAGAAAACACTTGAAGTTACAGGCATAGATAATGATTTTCTGAATCCACTTGCTCAGAAAATGAGGGGAAGAATGACAATAAGACACATTAAAACAATTATCAAAATAAAGAGACAGTGGGCAGAATGGCAAAGTATCTTTGCCAGGTATTCATTGAACATGGGATTACTATCTAGAATATATAAAGAACTCAAAAAAATTAAACCCAAACAAATAAATAATACAATTACAATGGGCAATTGAATTGAAAGATAGTTTATGAAACAAGAAGTATAAATAGCATTAATGCTTCCAGAGTTCTGCAGTCCAGTGTGAGGCTGAGCATTTCCCAGGATTAACTCCTTAGTAGTTCACAGAACCTAGAAGGTAGACACTCTCCGCCTACCATTTTACAGAGAAGGAAACCAGAGGCTCAGAGAGGACAAGTCACTTGCCACAGTCATCCAGCTGGGAGCTGCCATTCCTAAGACACACCCACAGGCAGGCTTCTGTTCCCCGCCCTGCTTCGCCTCTCGCCTGGCTCTTTTGGTTGTAGCCATGGTTTTATGCCCCATGTACCCTGACTGGAGATCATCACAATGTTGCTGCAGACCTGGCATCCAGGGCTAGTGGTTCAGTCACATTCACTCAGCCACCTATTATTAAATCCCTCCTGGACCAAGGCACCCAGCTGGACCTTGGAACTCCAGATCTCATCTGCATATTCATGGATTCATCTGCATATTTGTTGTCCTCATCTGCATATTCATAGATTCCAAGTTTCCTAAGAGCTGGGAATGCATCTTTTTTGAAAAGTACATTTGTTCATCGCCCCCCACCCCCAGCTACCGTCCTCTCAGTCCTGCATAGATATTACCACACTCCTAACTCGCCCATTTCATTTTGCTTCTCAATCCTGGCAGCGTTTCCAGTCCCAGACAAACAGGTTAACTGCCTTTCTTGCCCACTCCTGTCAATTAACGCATATTAATGGTTGAAGCTCATACGCCATATTGTCTTTTCCATTGAAGCCCATCAGGGATGGTTTATAATTACACAGAGAGAAATTTAAAGAACAGGCCCTTTGAGACTGTGGAAAAATGTTGTATCTATTTATGGCCTCCCTCAGAAACACCTCCCCTTAAAGTCCTCCATCTTTGCCCCATAGAGGAAGACTGTCATGGGTTTTTTGCTGCATTTGTCCTACCTGGTTGCGAGTGTGTGGCTTGGCTCTTCTTAACCCAGTTCCACAGTCACACCTCCTACCCCGCTTCCCAGTCTCCTGACTCGCCTGCAAAATCAATGAATCTTAAGTAGGCAGCGACTAATACAGAGAGGTTTTACCCGAGGTGGCAATGATGCAGGCAGCTTCATGCAAATTGGAGGGAAAAAACAAAACTAAAGTGGTGTTAGCAAAAGCAAGCGTGCCAGCGTGATCGTGCCCAGCCCCCGCTGCCGAACGCCAGGTTTGTCACTAGGTGAGCCCGTGCATAGCCTGTTGACTCACATGTCAAATTTAGCCTTTAAAAAAAATTTTTTTAAGAAGGATGTAAATGAACAATCAAAGTACACAAGTTTATTCTGGTTTTTAGCAGAGACATGAAGTTTCCCGTAGCCTTCAGCTTATCATACATCTCATTCACATCTCTGCCACACAATTTCCCCCTTATAAAGGTCTCTAGAAGAGAGAGGATGATGATAGAGACCAGTTTTTAAATAATGTGACTTGTGCCTTTCACATCTGGCTTCTGATTGCAGAGACTCGGGTATATTCAGAATGCATCCATTTGTTGTTGTGCTTGTTGTTTTCTTTTGTGTCAGTACTGGGACTTGAACTCAAAGCCAGGGCACTGTCCCTTAGCTTTTCCACTCAAGACTAGTGTTCTACCACTTGAGCCACGCTCCAGTTCCAGTTTCTTGCTGATTCATTGGAGATAAGAGTCTCAGGTTTGTCTGCCTGAGCTAGCTTTGTACCTCACTCCCCAGCCATCAGCTTCTTAAGTAGCTAGGATTGATTATAGGTGTAAGTTACCAGGGCCGACCTTGGAATTCTTTTTCATTTCAAATAAAGTAGTCTCTGGCCTCTGGGCATAAATCTATTTATAACTCAAATCTCATCAGTATAGCTTACGTGCCATTCTGTGCCCAGAGGCCATCTCAGGAATAATCTCATCTTATTTTTCCCATCATGCTAGGGGATAAGGCTCAAAGGCATTATATCACTTTCCCATGTTCAGCAGAATCAGAACTGGGATTTGAACCCCTAACTGAGAGGCGTGATCTTCACCACTGGGCTAATACATCCACAACAGTTGCATTCTATGACCCAGCTATGGCTCTAAGCTCCTTATATATGTGCACTTGCTAAATAATTGCTTGAAGTAGGTACCATTTCTATCCCCAGTTTCCAGCTGAGGAAACTGAGGCATAGAGAAGTCATGCAGCGTTCCCAAAGTAGCAACTGCTATATTAGTGGAGCCAGATTTGAACCCAGACAATGGGAGTTCAAATTCACACATCATGCTGGCTCTGTACTTATCTAGTACTTCCTAATATACCTAAGCCCCAAGGCAAAAGACTCATCCATACTCCATTTTCCTCCTTCTCCAACTTCTGCAGTGCCCAGCACAGAGGAAGCCCCTTAGCTATGTTGATGCAGTTCAGTGACCCATGCAGGTGACTTGCTAGTGACCTGGCTTGTCCCAGGACAGATGTCTGATCCCACACATACCCTTGGATTTGCAGTTCAGCCTAAGTGGGTTCATGCCAGGCTGCAGGCTATTTATTTTGCTTTCCTCCCTTCACAAAAACGTTCCTTCATTTCTTATTTTAAGCAAAGCCTGGGCCTCTGGTGGATGGGGACTCAGCACACAAATCTGAGGGCTCCAGGGCCACAGACAGTTCCTAGCACAGCATTTTTTTTTTTTTACTGTGGAGACCTGAGTTTCCAGTAATTTGGTGTCAGTAGTGGGATTCAGGCAAATCTTCTAGATCTGGTTGAGACTGGATACGTCTGTCCAAGTGAATAAAGTCCACATCTATCCCAGTGGTTCTCAAGTCTGGATGACTTTTGTGTCAATGTCTGGAGACAGTGACTATCACAGAGACAAGTATCTAGTGGGACAATATCTCGGGTGTCTTCTGACTTTGTGCTTCTGTGCATCAGACAGTGCAAGGATACTTGCATGTGACAAACAAAATCAGCCAGCCCACAGCATCACCAGTGCTGAAGCGGAGGAAACCTCCCCAGCCAAGCTGCCCCCAAATCCACGTGGACTAGTGGGTTGAAAGAGGAAGCATTGTTCAGCAGTTAACTCGATTTTATGAGATTTTTTTTTCTCAGAGAGCAGCCTGTTAGGGGAGAGTTGGTTAGTTTCTTTCTGCTTAGTTTAGAAGCACATTCTGAATCTGTGCGCTGAGAAGGTTTTAGGCCCTCTTCCTGCATGCCCAGCTTGGAAATGGATTAAAATGCAGATTCCCCAGGCCCTACCGAAAACTCACCAAGTGACATGTTCTTGGCAAATGTAGGTGGGATCTGTATTTCTCACCCCCTACAATCTGGATGCCCCCCTGGTACTTTCTTCCACTTTTCCAGAAGTATGAGGTGGGGGTGGGGAGGGGGAGTGTAATGAGGTAGCTCTATACACAGCAGTTTTTTTTAAGTTGACCAAACATTGTACATTATTTTAGCATGATTTCTCCATACTTTGTACATTAGTTCAGCATGATTTCTCCAACTTGTATTTAGCATGATTTCTCCAACGTTTAATCATTTGTACTGCACTATCATGAGGTATGCCCTAGACAGAAATGCTCGGTATTATTGGCTTAATAATTTAAAAAAAAATGAAAACCACCCAAGCCACTTTGTAGATTTCAGCATCTTTCTCAGGTAGCATACCTATGAAAACACGATTGGTCAGCTAGGTATTTTTTTTCCTTCTCACTCCTGAGGATGCATATTTGTGAAAATAGGCAGTGTGTACCACGCCCATTAATATGGACATGTTGCACACATGGGAAGCAGAGGGTTATGCAGAAGTGATGACAATCTGCTAGAATGTTGCCACTCTCTATATGCATGCGCTGTGTATATGTGAGAGCATGCATGTGCCTGGCCCTTTAGAACCACAAAGCCTCCTTTTGGAGATGGATGGCAACTCTGACAGTTCCCTGCTTCCTGGAGGAGGAGGAAGAGTCAGAAAACGCTCACAAGCCTTGAACTGCACATCTCAAGGTGTCTGTGGAATCAGACTGTAGTTGAGACAGGTCAGGTGGCTAGTGGGTCAGCTATAATCTACCTACTCAGGAAACTAAGATTTGAGGATCACAGCTCCAACCTAGCCCAAGCAGGAAAATCTATGAGACTCTTATCTCCAATTAACCACAAGAAGCTGGAAATGGAGCTTAAGTAGTAGAGCACTAGCCTTGAGCACAAAAACTCAGGGACAGTGTTGAAGCCTAGCCTTCAAGCTCTAGGACCTGTAAAAATAAATAAATAAATAAATAAATAAATAAATAAATAAATAAATAAATAAATAAATAAATAAATAAATGGCAGAGGAAAAAAATCATTGAATTTGAAGATAGAAGCCACTTAAAAAATGATACAATCTGAAAAACAAAGAGTAAATAGTATAAAGCAACTAAAACTAACAGAAACTCAGGATCTGGAGGACAGAAGATTTGACAATCATGGCATCAAAGCTCCAGACTGAGAGAAAAAAGATAATGGCTGAAAATCTACTCCAAGAAAGTAGCCCACTTTTACCTGTAGAAGACGTGTTCCAAGACCTCCCCTCCATGGATGTCTGAAGTCATAGAGAGCTCCAAACTCCACATCCAAGCAATTCCATACCATAGAGGCCCAGCTGACGTCTCAGTGGCTGCTGAGTGGCTACCAGGCAGGTAACATACACAGCATGCTAGCACAGCTAGCTAAGATGGCAGTGCATGTCCTGGGCAGGATAGACAAGGATATTACCAAGTTCCATCACACTATCAGAATGGTGTGGAATTTAAAACTTAACCATTAGCTCCACTGACCATGAATAACTAATCCATATAGAGCAAAACCCAGGAATAATGGGTGAGGGATAAGGTAGAATAGGGAATACCGTAATGGCTTAAATATCCCCACATTTAACGTAAACCTTCAGATTCAAGGAACTGGGTGAACACCAAACAAATAAATCTGAAGAAATCTATTTTTAAAAATACCCAAAAGACCCAAAAGCCACAAATAAAAAAAAAAGAAAGAAAGAAATTCTGGAAGAGCAGTAGTGACTCAGTTCATCTAATCCCCATTTCAGTATGAGATTTGGTAAATATAGCATCTGGAGACATGATACCAATTAATTTTCATAATGCTCCCAAGATGGAGGCAGAGTTAACTCCAACAACATTTTCATTTCTGTCATGTTTTTGTTTCTGATCACGATGATGAAGAGCAAACCTAGGACCTCATGCATACTAGGCAAATTCTCTATCACTGAGCTACACTCCAGCCCAACAAGTTTTTGAAATTAGCACTTGCTATAGGAATTGGACTGAGGCCATCCATTAAATATAGCTGCATAAAAAGACTAAGAACAAAACAGCTGATGTTTACTGGGAATTTACATCTCAAGGATCTGTACTATTTGCAATAACATATGGTACAGAATCAATGAGGAACTGGAGACAACCTAAAAGTCCATCCGTTTGGGGACGAGCAAGTGCTACATTCAGATAAGGAAGCGTGTCCAGAAGGATAAGAGAAAGAGGTGTCCACCAGCCCATGATTGTGGCACATAGTTGAATGAATAAAACCCACAACAGAATAATGCCTTCAATACCGTCCTTTTTTGAAAAGGGAGACATTTATACACAAGACTGTCAACAGCAGTTTCTTCTTGAGAAATAGAGCAGCAGAGATAAACTAGCACTTCTACTCTAAACATTTCTATATCACTTAAACTTTCACGAAAAAGTCATGTTCTACTTATTTATGGGCAGGACAAAATGTAAATTGTTTCCCTTTAAGGGGGACAAGGAGCATAAAGGCCTATCTTAGCAAAGTGGCTGATCACTAATTTGCTGAAACTCTCCTGAGCCTTAGGAGAAAGCAAAATTAAACAGGCAAAGCCAGGTGCTGGTGCCTTACACCTGTCATCTAAGATACTCAGGAGGCTGAGATCTGAGAACCATGGTTCAAAGCCAGCCTAAATAGGAAAGTCCAGGAGATTCTTATTTCCAGTTAACTACCAAAAGTCAGAAATGGAGCTGTGACTCAAGTGATAGAGCACTAGCTTTGAGCACAAAAATGCAGGGACAATGCCCAGGCCCAGAGTTCATACCTAGGACCAACACACACATACACACACACACATCAAATAGGCAGTCTGGCTGGGAATGTGACTTAGTGGCAGAATGCTTGCCTAACATGCATGAAGCCCTGGGTTCGATTCCTCAGTACCACATAAACAGAACAAGCCAGAAGTGGTGCTGTGGCTCAAGTGATAGAGTGCTAACCTTAAGCAAAAGAAGCTCAAGGGCAGTGCCCAGGCCCTGAGTTCAAGCCCCAGGACTGGCAGAAAAAATTAAACAAAGTTACAGAAAGCACATTACCAGTATGAAGTCAAGGCTGTACAGCTTTCTTGTGGCTGTATTTCTCAAGTGTGTGATCTCTGAGGAATTCAGGGTTTGCCTTGGGTGACATGCTAGAACAGAAGGACAGATGGCACTACAGAAGCACTACCTACATCCTAACACATGACTGTGAGTCGGTTTACTGGACAAAGTAGGCTAGTCTAGCTTACCACTGCTGTGACATACACCTGAGAAAAATCAACTGAGCTTTTAAAGATTCAACAATTTCACAGGTTTCAGTCCATGGACACTTGGGGTTTGGGTACCCCTGATAAGGTAGCACACCAAGTTGAGGGGCCCAGGTAGAGCAGAGCTGCTTCCTTCATGGCAGCCAGGAAGCAGAGAGAAAAATAGGGGAAAGGACCAATGATATATCACTTCCTCCAAATAGGCCCCGCCTCCTAAAGGTGGTACCACTTCCAATAGCCCCACAGACTAGCAAAGAAGCCTTTAGCACCTGGCCTTTAGGGACCAAGCAATGTAGATGACATTGGGTGACTATCCTCACCCCTCTTTATATCAGTGAGAGCACTGTAGAACCTGGAAGAAACTCTACAACAAAAAATCCTTGTTATCACTACCTTTCTTCCAGTTTGACCTAAAACTAGAGAGAGAATCTATTCCCCATACCCTCCCAGTACCCAAGTTCCATAGACTATAGCTCCCAAATTAATTTTTCAAAGTACTAAGAAGTTGCTGGCCAGTGAAAGACTCACACCTTTTAAAAAAGAAAGAAGGTGGTTCTTGGTGGTTGTTTGCAGAAGTATGTTTGGATCTCCTCTGAGCATACCGAACTCTACAGGCACCTGGAAACGTGCTTGGCCCCACAGAACTCGTGGATGAATACCCAGTTCAAGTTTCCTTTGTGATTTCTCCCTCTCCTCCCCCTTCCTCCCCCCGCGCCCCCGCCGGCCCATAAACATCACTGAGTTCTAACTTGTTGTACAGCTTCAAACTTCTTCCCATGGGTTCCTGAATTCTGAGACAGCAGGCCAATAGAAGTTAGAAGTTACCAGCCCAGGTGGCTTAAATACAACTTATCTGATGTGGGCTCAGTATCCAAAAGGAGTTAGATTTGCTTTAAAACAATAAAAAAAAAAAAAAAAAAAAAGGAGGCGAGGAGAAGAAGACAGTTTTGTGCATACTTATGACTCTGTAAGTCAAGTTACAGATTTTGCATTTCTGGAGGATTCTAAAAACAAGCCAGCTGTCGGTGGCTCACACCTGCAATCCTAGCTACTCAGAAGGAGGGATATGAAGAACAAGGTTCAGAGCCAGCCCGGGCAGGAAAGTCCATGAGACTCCTATCTCCAATTAACCACCAAAAAGGTAGAAGTGGATCTGGCTCAAGTGGGAGAGCAGTAGCTTGGAGCAAAAAAGCTCAGGGACAGCCCTCACACCCTGAGTTCAAGCCTCAGAACCACACACACACACACACACACACACACACACATACACACACACACACACACACACACACACACACACAGAGCACAATTTTCATCCTCACCTAGGGCAGGCTTAGTCTTCCTCCCCCCTCCCCGTTTCTGTCCTGTTTCACCCCAACCTACTGTCCCTCTGGCTCCCACTCACTCATTCACCCAAGGAGCAGCCTGGAATGCCAATGGAGGGAGGGGGGGCTATGAGGCGTTCTTGCCTCCCATTGGTCTCACCCTCCCAAGTGATTTATGTCTGCACCATCTGCTTCACATGCTTCTCTCCTCCGGGCCACACACCTCATGTCTGGCCTCTGCCAGAAGTTCCTCCTCCCACCCATCTTCCACCCTGTGGCTAAAACCATCATGGAAGACACTTGCTCATCTTGTCCACACTACCAAGGGAGTTCAGGTTACCAGCCCCAACCTCCTGCCACCAAATACACACTCTCATGTCTATAATTCTGGCTATTGAGGAGGCTGAGCTATGAAGATTGAAGTTTGGAGCCAGCCTGGGCAGAAACGTCTGTGAGACTCTTATTTCCAATTAACCATCAAAAAGCCAAGAGTGGCCGGGCGCTGGTGGCTCACGCCTGTAATCCTAGCTACTCAGGAGGCTGAGATCTGAGGATCGCGGTTCAAAGCCAGCCCGGGCAGGAGAGACCGTGAGACTCCTATCTCCAATAAACCACCAGAAAACCGGAAGTGGCGCTGTAGCTCAAGTGGTAGAGCGCTCGCCTTGAGCTGAAGAGCTGAGGGACAGCGCTCAGGCCCAGAGTTCAAGCCCCATGACCGACAAAAAAAAAAAAAAAAAAAATGCCAAGAGTGGAGCTGTGGCTCACGTGGTAAAGCAAAAAAGCTAAGGGAAGGCATCTAGGCCCTGAGTTCAAGCCCCAGGACCAGCACAAAACAAAAACAAAAACAAAAACAAAACAACCAGCTGTCCTCACTTTCCTTCAACTGCAGGGCCCTTACATCCTTCCTCCCTCGTGGCCACACGGTAAACCCTCACTTGCTCCTCAGAGCCCTGCTCACAATCCCCTCCTCAGGGAAGCACATCATGGTAGAACAGCCAGAGCCAGAGACAAGACTGGAAAGATCCAATCATGATTCTTGGGGTTCCCTTCAGCGGAGAACCTTGCCCTGGGCACATGGCATGGTCTCGCTCACTCCCACCCTGCCCCGGCTCTGAAAGGAGATCCTGTCATTAATCCCGATTGTTTTATTTTGCCAATGAGAACATAGAAGCTGAGGGTTAAATGACCTGCCCAAAACACAGCAGATGGGTTGGAAGATGGGAACGGAAACAGTTGTGTTTGTCAGCTGCACATTCTGCGGGCTGGCACTGTGTTTTTCAAACCACCAGTTATGATTTAATTCTTTAGGGAATTGTGAAATTGGGTTAGTAGGCAGGCCTGCTCCGTGGTGTGTGGGCCCCTGGCAAAATGTAAAGGCAGGCAACATGTTCCTTCCACCGGGCCTCGGCTGCTCGTGGTGATTTTACTCTAGCCATAGCTTCATGATCCCACAAGCAGTGGGTCCTGGTGGGTGAGCACAACAGATGGGGCGCTCACCTGCTCGCCGCAGTACCCCAGCCCTGCAGCATGGAAGATGGCAGTGGTCCCAAAGCCAGCCCCAGACATGCTTCCCATCAGACATTACTCATGAAAGAAAGGCTTAAGAATTTCAAGACAGGGGCTGGGAAGGTGGCTCAGTGGTAGAGCACTTGCCTTGCATGCCTGAGGCCCTGGGTTTGATTCCTCAGCACCACATAAGCAAAAAGAAAAAAGCCAGAAGTGGTGCTGTGGCTCAAGTGGTAGAGTGCTAGCCTTGAGCTGAAGAGCTGAGGGACAGCGCCCAGGCCCAGAGTTCAGGCCCCACGACCGGACCCCCCCCCCAAAAAAAAGAATTTCAAGACAGTCACTCTGTTCAGGCCCTAATACGCACACATGTACATTGCCTAGGCACCTAGAATCCTAGCTACTCAGAAGGCTGAAATCTGAGGATTGAAGTTCAAAGGCAGTCTGGACAGTAAAGTCTGCAAGGCTCTTCATGTAACCAACTTTTTTTGTTTTGTTTTGGTTGTGGGGATTAAACTCTGGGCCTGGGCACTGTCCCTCAGCTCTTCAGCTCAAGGTGAACGCTCTACCACTAGAGCCACAGCATCACTTCCCATTTTCTGTGGCTTATTAGAGATAAGTCTCACGGGCTTTCCTACCCAGGCTGGCTGGTGGCATGAGTCACCAGCACCCAGCCATGTAACCAACTTTTAAAAGGCCAGATGTGAAACTATGGCTCAAGTGGCAGAGATCCAACCTTAAGCCCAAAAGCTCTGGGACAGCACCCAGGCCCTGAGTTCAAGTCCGAGAACCAGCACACACAAAAACAAATAACATAATATGTATGTATGGAAATAGCACAGTGTAACACTTACTTTGTCTAGTTGATATACAGTAGTAAAGAGAGAGAGAGAAAGAGTGGGGGGGAATGGGAAGGTGACTCAGTGGTACAGTGCTTACCTTGCATGCATAAGGCCCTGGGTTCAATTCCTCAGCACCACATAAGCAGAAAAATCCAGAAGTGGTGTTGTGGCTCAAGTGGTAGAGCTGAAGAACTGAGGGACAGCGCAATGCTAGCAACTCCAAACAACAGCAAAGGGTCCTCACCCTTGAGAACCTTACACACACTCTGCAATTACCAAAAAGTGAATTAATCCCAGATTTGTAAAGAAATACAACAGTTTTGTTAAGATATAATGCACATACATGCCTTATCATACATCCAGTAGAAATGTACAATTCAGTGGCTTTTAATATATTTAGAGTGGTATAGTCATCACCTGAATTTTAGAACATTTTTATCACCCCAGACAGAAACTCTGTACCCCTCAGCAGTCTTGAACCAGCCCCACTGCCTCCACTCACCTATAGCGAGCCGCCAATCCAGGCCTGTCTCTGAAGACTTGCATATGCTGGACATTTCATGGGAATGAAATCATAAGGTATGCAGTCTTTTGTGATTGGCTTATTTCCCTTTGCATCACATTTGTACACATCTCAGCACACACAAGTGCTGTTTCCTTTTTGCCAGAGAGCACATCATGGTATCTGCAGACTGCACTTGCCTTATCCAGGCACCTGCCACTCAACGTTTCTAGTTTTTGACTCTCAGGAACTAGAGTGCTATGAACCTTTTATACAGGGTTTTGAATGTCAGTGGTTCAGAGTTGAAGCAAACCAACATCTACCCACTGCCTTCCTCGCAGTCCCCTGTCCCAAACACTGGTCCTTCCCGGCCTGGCTGGCTGTGTATTTATTGTGTGTCCTGTCCCTTCTGAGTCTGATGGACAACTAGGCCAGGATGAACTTGCCTCTGAGGAAATAAGGCAGCTGGAAGCTCCCTAGCACCTGTGCTGATCCTTATGCAGGAACAAGCAGGGAGGAAAGGAGGGCCCTCTGTCCTGAGCAGCCACAAACCAGTGAGTCAGGCGTGAACTGGCAGCTTTGGGTGGTATCTGTAATGGAGCCCCAATATGGCACGCTTCCATCTTGGTCTTACACGTAGAACACAGGGTTTGTGCATCAAATCAATCATGTATGTCTCTTTCTTTAGCTAATTCCTTCCCTGGGGCTGTCTTAGGACAAAGGAAGGGCTGTGACTCCACCAATTGATAATTTTAAAAAAAAGATTTGTGCATGCAACCTAGCAAGCTACAAATCTGTGCATGAATCTGTCCTGTCACCATGTTCTTAATGCAGTCAGTTGGCTCCTGGGACAAAATCTTCCTGATGACCACCCCACAATCCCAATATACTCTTGTTTTCTGGCTGCCTATAACACTTTCTGCTCTTTGTGTTCATAGAATTTAAACAATGGTGTCTCCTCTGCTAGTGTTCTTATCTACTTCCCTTTGAAGTCAGGAGAAAAGCTTTCCTGTGGTCATGGTAAGACCTAAGACAATCTTGGCACCACGGAGGTGCTCAGGGAAGGCTGCAATAGAAAGCAGGCAGTCAGTGCTAGGGATCTGGTACTCTCATCCTATTTGGTCCTGCCAGCTAGCTCCCTGCCAGCGTGGCAGGGTGGAGATGGCAGAGGAAACAGAAAAGCACTGAAGGCACTTGACTTCCACAAGCTCAGGTCACCAGAACCAAAATGGTGATACAGAGCCAGGTGCTGGTAGCTCACACCTATAATCCTAGCTATTCAGGAGGCTTAGATCTAAGGATGGTAGTTCAAATCAATGAGACTTTTTCTGGAGGTTATTTGTAGGTGACTTACAGACATGGGCAGATCAGACCGGGAGGCTGCACACTCGTAATCCTGCAGCGGCTGCTCCCCTCTGCCTGCTGTGGACTCTCCCACCATCTTGGGGTTTCACAACGGGAGAGGACAGCGTGTTCTCTTCAGACTTGGAGACCATCCCCAAGTGCCCCTCCTAGAGCATCTGGGGAAATAACAGAACATTCAATCATTCGGGAATTTCATCAGGAGAATCATCCCAAGTCTTTCTGCTTTTGATTTTTTGGCTCCACGCTACAAGACACCACTTCCTTTCCCACTTCTGGGTATAGGAGGACACATCTAGTCTGGGTCCTCATAGCATTGCAAAATGTCTCAAGAGGGCAAAGAGAAGCAGAAAACAAAAACAAACGAACAGAAAAAACTCCAGGAGTGCTCACTGGAAGCCCACTCATGCTTTTCTCATTCTGTGAACTCTTCCTTTCTGAGGGTGGGTGGGAAAGGCTCATTGGTGGTAAACACATACTCCCTCCTCTCCCCCCCCCCATGACATAGTCATCTCAAGACCAAAGAAGGTGACAAAGAATGAATCCAGGGCTGGGGGTGCAGTTCAAATGGTAGAACATCTGCTTAGCAAGTATGAGGCCTTGAGTTCTAACCCTGACACTGCCCAAAGGGGTAGGGCTGGGGAGAGACCACTACAGTGGCTCACACCTTTAATCCTTGGGAGCAGAGATGATGAGGGGGGTTGCCGTTTGAAGCCAACCTAGCCAAAAAGTTAGCAAAACTTCAGTGCGTAAGCCAAGTATGGTAGTGCATGCCTGTAATCCTACCTAGAAGGGCAAGATAGGTAGAAGACTCATAGTCTGAGGCTGGCCCCAGGCCAAAGCACAGGATCTTAGGTAAAAAAGAACAAAAGCATTAAATGTCTGAGGGCCTGACTCAAGTGGTAGAGCACCTTTCTAGCAAGAATGAGGTCCTGGGTTCAATCCCCGCTACTAAAAAAAAAGACCGTCAGGGCGGAAGGAAGGAAGGAAGGAAGGAAGGAAGGAAGGAAGGAAGGAAGGAAAGAAGGAAGGAAGGAAGGAAGGAAGGAAGGAAGGAAGGAAGGAAGGAAGGAAGGAAAGGAGGGAAGGAGGGAAGGAGGGAGAGAGGCTACACCACACTAAGAAAGCAGCTGAAGGAGTCTAAAGTCGCAGCTCTTCCCAAAGGCAGTTCCAGGGTCCCTAGCTTTGGTGGTTGCCCTTCCTTCCTCCTTGCCATCCTCCTGCAGCCCACCAGCTATCCAACCAACACCCTGGACCCCAGCCACACTCACCCACCTCCAGACACCTGGGGGAAGGGCAGACAGGCCTCTTGCCTGTGAGTTGTCGGCCTTGAGGTGCAAATGGCACTCAGATGCCTTTCAGAGCATCTGCCTGGCTCTTTCATGAGATTACAGACACTTTCATCTCGGCTTTGACCTGCTTTTCCTCCTTCCCAGCAGGGCTCCAAAGACCTGCTTGGAGGGGAGAACAAGGAGAGGAGGCTCATTCATAGCCAGCTTCCCACTGGGCAGGGCAACCTGGCCGGGCTTCTTCCAGCCACGTGCTTTTGAGCTGTTGGGAATCGGTTAAGAGGGGTTCCTCCCCCCCCCCCAACCTCCCCTCAGAGCCTGGAGGGACCTGCATTGCATCCTGGGAATGCTCTGATCATGGTTGGCTTTGTGCCCTCCACTTCAATCCAGTAGAAAGCAGCTTCAGGGCCTTTCTTTTCCTTTTCCTTTTTTTTTTTTTAAGCTAGAGGTGCTCTTTTTTAGGCCTAGGACTGACAACATAATGCATGTCTTGCACGGGTGTGTATGTGTGTGTGTAGGCATAGCTTTAGTTTTTCTGCTGTATTTGTTCCTAAGCTTGCTCTCAGGTTTGCTTTCCTTCAAAAGCCAAAACTGGGTTTCCTTCTCGTATCGCTGCCAGTAAAAGAAGAGGGAGTTTCTACCCTCTCCCAAATCCCAATTCTTTCCTGTCTAGTCGTGTAGCAATTTAACATGCTACTGTCCCTCTGGGTGGGCTGCTCTGCTGGGAACTGGAAATACGGAGAGAGCGAAACAACGCTCCAAATTCCTGTCACCACAGCCTTCCTGATTCCCTACCCCTCCTAGCGTGGCCTCCACCACCAAGCCCCAGACTTCACCCACCCCAGCTCCACCTGCCCTGGCTCCCTTCCTGTCCTTAACTTTGTGAGATTTGCCCTGAAGCCAGGCACCTGGCTTACCTCTCTGCCCCGGCCGCCTTTCTAGGGTCTTACCAGAACTTCTACCTCAGCCACAGCCATGGGCAACTTGTCCTTTGCTGTGTAAAATTAGGACCAGAGTTTCTCAGGGCTCCTAGCCATGGACTCAACATGGAGTCACTGTCCTCATTCATTTTCTGAGGCCTCTGGGCACTGGTCATTTCCAGCCCTATTTCTGGAAGACCTAACTTAGAAACATGACAGGTGTTCTTCTGGCTGAGAATCCACTGAATAAAGCCCCTCCTTCCCTGGTCAGAGTGGGGATTCCCGGGCTCATGTTCCTGCCCCTGAGCCCCACAGCCTGACTACCACGCTCTGCCACAGCAACCTCTTCACCTCACACCCAGGGCCATAGTAGACTCTACAGTGGCAAGAAACCTACTTATTCACCCCCATCTCATGCAATAGTCTTCCCTATGGCTATACCTGTGGGGCATCAACCAAAGATTTTTGTTGACCCAGCTCCATCAGTTTTTATACTATTACCACCTTCCCATCTCCCCCACCCCTACCCCATCAGGCATGATTCCTGAAGACCTGGGCCAAAGAGTGGTGTGATGATGATCAGGCTAGTCATTTCTACCTAATAACTGAATGTAGTATTCCTAAGCCAGGGCATGTGCCTTTCCTAAGGCTACAGCTCTTCCCAAACAATCCCTTGGGCCATACAAGTCAGAAACCTACTCTCTAGTTTGTCCTGCTCAGACAGGTCTGAAGCCTAAAACAAACATAACACAAGCCAAGAAAGCACACATATCACCATTGTGCCTTCCTTGCCCAAGGCAGACATCAGTAATCAATCACAGGATGAGTTCTGTCTCATGACACTTTTTGGATTCTTCTCTATACACTGCAGACCTCACCCCTGTTTGTAGACTTTCTGCATCCTCTCATTAGAAACAGACCCACCTTTCTTCCTCTTGCCTATCATGGCCCTCAGGTCTCTGCTAGTCCTGCTTGAACCCATCCAGATCGTAAGACCAATGGCTGCTCTTCTCAGTGCCTCTTATTGAACTGTTTTCATGCTCCCTGTTAAAGGGCACAGGAATTACCCAGTCCTGAAGTCAAAGACTTTCTTCTGCCTACCTTGGTCATTTCAGTTATTGAACAACCATTTTTATTGTGGTGAGCCAGGCATCATGCCCATGGGCCCTGAAGGCAAGAGCAGAGTTCTGTGTGTGGCCTGAAGTAGCCTACAGGAGGTCATTTGTTTTTAGGGTCACTGTCATGGATGGATGGAAGGATAGGATCTCATTGGACAAGGAGGGAACTGAGTCATGGACAGGAGTAAGGCCCATCCAACAGTGAATGTGCCACAAAAGAAGAACTCTGAATTCTCATACCTGTCTCTTACTGCATGGTGGCCCGTTCCTCCGGGAGCCTCCCTGCTCTCTCGCCAGCACTCCGGTGCTGAGGATTTGTGTGATGGCAGTGTGTGGGGAAGGCACTTGTTCTCGGGCTGTTTCTTCTGCAGTAACACATGTTATGTAGCATGATAGTTATTTGTTCTGCATGTATGTACTAATGCTAACCACATGCTAGGCATTCCTTTCCTTTCTTCTTTTTTCTTTTTAATTAAGTCACATGCTGGCTTCCTGCTGTTACTAGTGTGAATGAATAAGGGCGCCATGCCTGGAAAGCTCTGGATTCTTGGCTGAAAGAAGGCCAAATATGGTGGCTCACACTGTAATAATCCAAGCCACTCAGGAGTAAGAGATCAGAAAGATCAGATTAACCCAGGAAAATTTAGCAAGACCCCCCCCATTTTAACCAATAAGCCAGGCAGAGTGGTATTCATCTCTAAATTCAGCTACTTGGGGGAACATGGGGGGTGGCCTATAGATAGGAGGATCACAGTGTGAGGCTGTACCAAGACCCTATTTGAAAAATAACTGAAGCAAAAAGGACTGGAAATGTGGTTCAAGTGGTAGAGCCAGGCTCTGAATTCAAACCTAAGAACTACTCCAAAAAAATATGAAAGAAAGAAAAGCTGAAAGATGAAACTCTGAGAGATAAGAAAATGATGATACTTACTGGTCAAGCTGCATCTTCAGGTTTATAAAGTACTTCTCCACTCACAGTCTTGCTGAGTTTTGATATTTTGCCACTTGCTGTTTTGCCTCTAGGCTTGGAGTTTTGTAGCCTGCCCCATGGTGTCTCTCCTTAAACAAAGTATAATAGTCTACAAGGAATATTCTAGGTTATTACAGAAATGGATGAAAATATTTCAACAAGAAAATTAAGCTTATCAATGATCCCCACACCACAGATAACCCATGTTCCCAGCATCTCCTGGCTTGGCAAATGTGTGTGCTTCAATGCGATAAACACAGCTCTCTGGGTTTTTTCTGGTGTTTTTGTTTTTTCCTCTTACCGCTTTTGTATCTGCATTGACCCGATACAGACTTACCATCTTTATTCCCAGAGGAATGCACTAGAACAGTATTTACATCACATTCATAGTGTATTCGGTCTTATAATTAATCTAGATGTGGCTGAAAGTATGTAGGAGGATGCAAAGGTTATATGCAGATACTATGCTAATTTATGTAAGAGATTTAAGCAGATTTGAGTGTCTTTGGGTGCTAGAACTGGTTCCCCACAGGTACCACTGGATAACTGTACAATTGTTATTTATCATTTTTTTTAATATTATTTTATTTTATTTGAGAACATACTGTACAGAGGGGCTACAATTACATGGGCAGGATAATGCATACATTTCTTACCAAGCATTGCAGCCTCCTCCTTTGTTTACCCTTCACCTCCCTTCCCAGCCTCCCCCCTCCCCCAACCCTGTTATTTATCATTTATATGTCAGTAACTCTCTTTACAAAAGTTGAAGTCAACTACACAGATGGCATATGGATGAAAATTTTGCTTTTTTAATTTTTTACAGTTTTTTTTTTATTTTATCTTAATTTTTTTCCAGGACTGGGGATTGAACCCAGGACCTTCTGCAGGCTAGGCAAGCACTCTCTAACTTGAATCCCACCCCAACCTGCTTGATCTTCTTAAGGTCTAAGTTACATGCAATAAAATTCATCCCTTTTTCATGTATAATTCTTTGAAGTCTGACATAGTCAGGTAGCTGAATAAAAAAAATCAAGATATAGAACTATTCTGTTGCTTCTCAAATGTCCTTGTACCCCATTCAGTCAACCCTGACCCTCAACCTCTAGAAGCCCCTGGTTTTTCACTCCATGATGTTGCTTTTTCTCCAATGTCACAGAAGTGGAATCCTGCAGAGTGCTATACTTCCCTTCTATTTGACATTATGTGATCATTATATATTCTTCCAAAGTATTACTTTTTAATGACTGCCTGCCTCTCTCCACGCCACGGACCCTCCAGCTCACGAAGGCAGTATCTCTCTGGGAGAATAGAAATGAGAGGCGGGAGGTCATGCAGGAAAGAACAAGGGCAGGTTTGATCTGATTACCACTCATCACCCATGACAAGAGGTGCTGGCTCTTCTGTATTCATCCAAGGTAGCTGAGCTCCATGGAGTCACAGAGGAGTGCGGGGCACAGTGTGACATGGACCTTTCATCCAGCCTCGAGTGAGCCAGTGGGTCTCTGGCCAACACATACCAGCTTCTGGACTTGTGGCACCAGATGCAGAGTTTCATCATGGAGACAGAGACAACTCTCAAAGCTGATCACAGGGCCTACTACTGAGATGTGTTCCTGGTTTTCTTCCTTCTCGCCCCTTTCAATGTCTTCCCCCCACCCCCAGCATCTGGGTCTCCCAGATCTTAAGCGTTCTCACACAAAAATGAAAAAAAAAAAGTAAGCCAGAAATGCTAATTAATCGAGGGGATGGATATATGGAATGGCTTCTTGTAGGGGTGATTTCACAATGCATGGATATACCAAAACATCACGTTGTTCAGCTTAAATATGCACCATTTTTGTCAATTACATCCACAATGAAGCTGGGGGGGAAAAAAGAAAGGGATGAGTTGATGTTAATGGAAGCTGAAGAGAGACTGTCACCTAGTTGAAACTGGCCAGTGTATCCAAAGGGTCTGAAGAGAATTAAAGAGAGCCAAGGGTAGTAGCTTCCACCTACAGTCCCAGCTATTCAGGAGGTAGAGGGAGGAGGATTATAGTCTGAGTCAGCCTCAGTAAAGGTAGCATGAGTATCTGGGGAAAAAAAAGTAAAAGCAAAATAGCTAAGGAACATGATTCAAATGGTCTAACGCCTGCCTAGCAAACACAAGGTCCTGAGTTCAAACCCTAGTACTGTCAAGAAAGGGAAAGAAAGAAGGAAAGGAGAAGAAAAAAGGAAGGGAAGGGAAGGAGGACTGAATGAAGTTCTCCCAAGTTAAGGCAGAACAAAAACAATTACTGGTGCCAGGTTAAGTTGGGAACAGGGGGCTTCTAGAACCTTCCACTGTAGATACAGACTATGTCCCCTCAGTATAAGACTGGAGCTGAGATCTGGGATAACACAGTGTTTTTCTACTAAAATGGCCAGAAGCTTGTCCCGCATTCATTTTCAGAGTTGAAATTTTAGAGCTATCTTTCCCACTGCCGCCCGACGTTTTCCTGTCCTTCCTTCTGGCTCCTTCGAATTCTCCCCGCAGAGCAGTCACTATCCCAGAGTGTTGCTATGGAAAGATGGCAACAGCACTTGTGAATGTGTGAAGAAAAAAAAAAACAGAAAGGAAGAGGAAAAGAAAAGAAAATAGGACAGACAGAACTTCTTTTTTTTTTTTTGTCTTACAAAACGAGAAGAAATATCTTTCCATCATGAAATCTACGCACATGCCAAGTCAGCAGACATTAGGGCTGTTTGGGGTTGGATTCTTGGGCCATGGGAAATTTTCTACATGTTCGTGTGGAATTCTGAGGAGCTGTTGGACTTGCAGGTGGTGGCAAGAACCTTCCATGTTTGCCAAATGGATCTCATTTGGCAAAAATGAATCACAAATGGTGCCAGTGTCAAGAGATACCATTGAATAACTAGATCCCATTTTGTCTTCTTTGCAAGGCCTTCCTCCTGTAGTCTCCCCTTCCCCCTATTTCCTATGTCAGGCCACCTCAACTTTGACTCCCTTGGATTTCCTTCAGCAAGCCCAGCCTTGGAGCTTGGCTTAAATCTCATCTCTTCCTTGTCCAGCTCTGGTCTTTGGGTATATTCCTCAATGTCTCCAAACTTCAGCTTCCACATCTGTGAAACACCTATCTTCAAGGGGCTGTCAAGTTGAAGTGATGTGCGGGGTGACCCGGCCTCTGTCATCCCATGGATGACCGAGCCAGCCAGGCGAGCCCATCAAGTGTGGACCCCTCAGCCCCTCCTCAGCATCCTTCTTGTCAGTCCCAAGTCCAGATGTTGAGCATCTTCTTTTGCTTCTGGTTGGTCTCCTGGATCTGTCTCTGTTCTAGTTAACTATTGCTACATAAGAAACTACATCAAAATTTTGACATAGTTATAATACATCTCCACTCCAGGAGGTCTGGAGCCTCTGCTAAAGTAGAGCAAGAACCGCTGGGAGCTGGCTGAGCAACTGTCCCCACTCCAGCAGCTTGGGCTTCCTCACAGAATGGCAGCCACCGGGCAGTCAGGCCTCTGACTCTCCCAAGGAGGCCTTGAGGGGTGGATTAATTCCCTCGAGCTGCCAAAATAAAGCCCACACCATGAGTGGCTTGGAAGAAATGTATTTTCCAGAAGCCAGAGCAAGCGACCATGCTCCCTCAGAAGCCCTGGACCTACAGTTTCCCAGCTTCTGGTTATCTCAGGCTGCCTAGGCTTACAGAGGGCCATCCTATCCCTGGGTTTCTTCATATCATATGCTTCTGTGCATCTGTCTCTGCCTCCATCTTTCTCCTTCTTACAAAGACATCAGTCATAGTAGATTAGGGCTCACACAAATAACTTGGTTTTTACATCTATAAAGACCTTTTATTTTTGTCAAACACACTTAAACCATTAGGACTTCAGCACATAAAAAGTTTCTGAGCAAAGATGCACTAGAGCCAAAGTCTGACCTCATGCTACCTTACTTCTAGTCTCTCTCACTGTGTGTCTCTTAAGAGTCATGACCCTGGCCTGAGTTAAGAGCTAGGGACCTTCTAAGATAAAAGAGTGCAATATACGTGTGCTCAGAAAAGACCCTTAGCATATATTTTATGGAAGGGAGGGAAGGAGTCGGAGAGGAATAAATAGACAAATTAGTGAATGAGACAAATGAAAAGCAAGTAACCAATGGAGACAGAAGAGGATCCAACATACCCCATAGCTTTGGGGCCTGGTATTGGCCAGGTGTTGGCAGATCTCTTGGGTGTGATATCAATGTGTTGAGGGTCTCAGAGTTACTTCTGTGGTTCCTTCTGCCGATACTGCAGGAGGACTAACCGTCCTCTCCTCTTCCTTTGAAAGGACAACAGTTCATAGAGGAAATGCTGATGAATGGGAGGTGAAGAGCCACACAGCCTTGCTTTTGAGAATATTTGCCTCTCAAGGGAAACTGGTCTGCTTTGTTCACAGTATGTCCCCTGAATTAGAGGCTTGCCTGGAAATTGTCAAAATTATTTAGCAATGATCAAGGAGAGGTGAAAAGAGCCTACAAGAGTAGAAGGCCCAGGGAGAAGAGTGTAGAAAGTTTGCTAAGAGCCTTGGAATTGTGCTTGGGGAAATGGAGAGCTCCACTGATGCATTTGATGGATCTCAAAGCAGTCATAATATTCAATCTACATCTGTGAAAATGCAACTGGGAAACGTGAGGGGATGGGTGGGGTCGGGAGAGATGGGGGAGAATGAGGGAAGGGGTGACCTTGATCAAGAGACATTGTACTCATAATCTGACTTTGTTGAATTGAATCCCCTTGGTACGGGACTACTTAAGATCTTTTTTTTTAATTTTAGTATAGAAATTATGCACTGTCCTCATAAATTGACATGCTGAATTGAAACCCCTTTGTGCAACTACTTCAAGATCATTTTTAAGTGATATATATGTAAGTTATGCACAGAATATAGATATGAAACAGGGGCAGTGCAGGTTGTGACTGAGATGTCGAAGTGAACAGAGAAGGCCTGCCGGGCAGAAGGCACAAGACACACTGGAGCAGGAAAGCATCTGCTATGGTGTGTAGAGGTTGAGTGTTCCCGTGCTAGAATTTAATCCCAACAGGGAGGCAGAAAGAGTGTGGCAACTTAACCCGACTCTCGGGGTTTGGAGGTGGGGCCTTTGGAAAGGGATTAGACAAAATCATCAGAGTCCATGATGGAATCCCAGTAAAATGGAAGGGCGGGCAAGACTGGAAGAGACGCACATGCCTTCCCCTTCTCCTGCCATGCCATGCTGTATGACACCCGAGGATTCTGCCGGGGAGAAGCTCATCACCAAATGCACCCCCTAACCTCGGGTCTGCAGAGCTGTGAGCCGAAGTCAACCTCTTTTCTCTCTAAAGTACCCTTGCTTGGGTAAATTTTCCTGATAGTAATGGAAAGCGGACTAGTGCACTCTGAGAGAAGGGAATGTCATTCAATCCCAGTAATCCAGCAAGGCATAATAATGGCTTGCATCTGTGTGGCACATCTGGAGTGTTATGACCCGATGATAGGATTTGGATTCTTACGGAGGGAGAGAAACAATCTCATGAGCCAAGCTAGCACATTTCAAGCACATCTGGCACAGGACGACTTTGCATCGTCAGCCTGAATGACAGGTTAAGACATGATCTAGAGGGGCTGGGAAGGTGGCTCAGTGGTAGAGCGCTTGCCTTGCATGCCTGAGGCCCTGGGTTTGATTCCTCAGCACCACATAAGCAAAAAGAAAAAAGCCGGAAGTGGTGCTGTGGCTCAAGTGGTAGAGGGCTAGCCTTGAGTTGAAGAGCTGAGGGACAGCGCCCAGGCCCAGAGTTCAGGCCCCACGACTGGACCCAAAAAAAAAAAAAAAAAGACATGATCTAGAGAGAACAGCAGAGGCCAATACAGATGTCACTATACAAAAAGCCACAGGTGCCGCATGGTTCTTTAGAATTGACTAAGATTGTGTTCTACCAAAAGGTCAGCCGCAGGGCCCTGGCTTTGGTCCCTAATAGGCCAGCAGACCGGTTCAGCACTGTATCTATTACCTGTTCGTACAACAGGAAAGTACCCTGTTTATGCACATCAGAAGCTACCATCAGAGAGTTGGTGTGGAGAAGGAGCTTGAGATAGATCACAAGAAAACCTCGGGGTGGGGGTAGGGGCAGCGCAGGGGGTGGGGCAGGGACAGAAGTTCTGGCACTTCCCACTCTGTGGGCCTCCTACAAGTAGATCCATGCAAAAATGCTCTGTGGCCCGTAAGGCAGTCCTGAGGGATGGGTCTTCCATGGGCACTGTTCCTGGTGCAGTGATTGGGACAGAGGAATGGGGAGGGCTGAGCCCAAAGCAACAAGCAGCCCATGCTTTCCTTAAAACTGCACAGAACTGTAACGAGGAGCCAGGCACTGTGGCTCATGCTTGTAATCCTAGCTACTCAGAAGGCTGAGATCTGGAGGATCCAACAGCAATTTAAAAGTAGCCCAGGCAGACAACTCTAGAAAACGCCAGCTCCAGAACAATCAGCAAAAACTAGGGTTGGGGGTATGGCTGAAGTAATAGAACACCAGCCAAGCACGCAAGCCCAGTGAATGCAAGACCTTGAGCTTGAACCCTGGTACCAACAAACAAAAGAGGGGAAGGAAGGAAGGAAGGAAGGAAGGAAGGAAGGAAGGAAGGAGAGAGGGAGGGAGGAAAGGAGGGAGGGAAGGAGGGAGGGAGGGGGGAAGGAGGGAGGGGAAAAGGGAAGGAGGGAAGGAAAAAAGGAAGGAGGGAAGGAAAGAAAAAGGAAATATAAAGGAAGGTTTATGGAAAAGTAGGCATCCCCTAAGGCTCTTTTCCAAATTAAAATTGAAAATAATACCTTTCTAGACTGAGCATGGTAGCACACAGCTACAGTTCCAGGTGGTTTCTGCTAGAGACTTAAGAAAGAACTATCCTGCAGCATCCTGGTGGCCACCTGCATTCCTTGGTGTTTCAGACCTTCTGTCTTCCCAGTGTACCAGGCCATGTCTGCGCCCATCATCCCATCCCTCCTTCCCTATAGCTCCGTCTCCCTCTGCCCCTCTCAGGACTCTCTGATCACTCATAGGACCCATCTTGGGTCCAGCATGGTCTCTAGAATCTCTAGCATCTCAGTCACTCTTGAGAAGTCTTCTTCACCAGGTGTCATTCCCAGATCCCAGAGAGATTAGGACCTGGGTATCTCTGGGGACCACTCTTCAGCCACACATATGTTGGGTCCTCACCAAGTGACAGAGGAGCATATCTTCTGCGTGCAGTTTTGTCTTTGTGAAGGCTCTCTCTCAGATAATAAGGGTAAAGGCTCAGCCTTCGTCTCCTAGATGAAACGTAGGCTCTTCTAGGTACAGATGAAAGAGCTCAAGAGGAAGCTGTAGGTTTGGGGTGCAGACAGTGGGCTAGAGAGGGCTGGGGTTGGGGGGGAAGACATCTGACAGACAGAATGTCACAGCTGCTGCAAAGCTCTATTTGTCTCTGATACGTGCCTGGGGAACAGAGAAATCTCCCCGCTTCAGGAAGATGGAGTGTGTGTGGATTCCCCCCAAGGAGGGAAATGAAAAGGTTACACCAGAAATTGTCGATAGAACACATCCCTGTAGGCTCTCAGCCTCTAAATGTTTTGATAGCAGAATGTGATGGATTGTAAGTCAGAGTAGGCTCATCTTAAACATTTGATAGCACCTTATTTATTTATGTATGTGACACATAAAACCAGAATGGATTCCCTTTTCTTTCGTTCTCAGAGTGATTTTTTTCCCCTCCTCAGTATGGAAGCACATCACTCTTCTCCCAGCCCTGGCTTGCTATGCTTGGAGGGGTGTGGGAAGGGGTGGGGAGGTGCTTGTAGTCCGTGGTGGCTGCTTTGAGCCTTCCCATACAGAGAGAAAAAGAATGCTTTGCCTTGGAAAAGAATCAAGCACTAATGATATCAAACTAGGTTTTCATCTTTAATTGTGTTGTTTTCTTAAACAATCAAGACAAGGTTATTGCTGAGGAGTGAGAGAGAGAGATTTGTGGTCAGATTTGAGACAGATCTATGGTCTGAAATGTAGGCAGACACACACATGCACAATACCTTCCTTTGACTGTGGAGTCATGAGCTATCTTGATCTTGTCTTGGGGACTCGATCCTGGTCTCTGTTATTCTCTCACACTAATTTCTGCTTCCCATCATCAAAACAGAGCTGCTTACACTTCATCCACAGCATTGCTATGGTGTGTTGAGCATTTTGCAAAGCCTTTTTTAAATACCAGGGATGTTGGACTGAGAAGGTGGCTTAGTGGTAGTATGCTTGCCTAGCGTGCAGGAAGTACTGGGTTCGATTCCTCAGTACTACATAAACAGAAAAAGCTAGAAGCAGGGGGCTGGGAAGGTGGCTCAGTGGTAGAGCGCTTGCCTTGCATGCTTGAGGCCCTGGGTTCGATTCCTCAGCACCACATAAGTAAAAAGAAAAAAGCCGGAAGTGGTGCTGTGGCTCAAGTGGTAGAGCGCTAGCCTTGAGTTGAAGAGCTGAGGGACAGCGCCCAGGCCCAGAGTTCAGGCCCCACGACTGGACCCCAAAAAAAAAAAAAGCTAGAAGTGGCACAGTGGTTCAAGTGGTAGAGTGCTAGCCTTAAGCAAAAGGAAGCTCAGGGACAGTACTCAGGCCCTGAGTTCAAGCCCCAGGACTGGCAAAAGAAGGAAGGAAGGGAGGGAGGGAGGGAGGGAGGGAAGGAGGGAGGGAGGGAGGGAGGATCAGAAGGGAAGGGAAGGGAAGGGAAGGGAAGGGAAGGGGAAGGGAAAGGGAAAGGGAAAGGGAAAAGGAAGGGAAAGGGAAAGAGAAAGGGAAAGGCAAGGCAGGGCACAGCGTGTTGTGCTGGAGGCTGGTGGGGTCTAAAGGCTTCTCACAACTCCTCCTCCAAACTCCTAGGCAGGTTTTGAAGACAGAGATGACGTGGTCAGATTCATGTTTACACGATGCTCAGTCATGACACAGGCTCACCGAGGGGTAGGGGGCAACAAGCAATCTACAAAGTATTAGCGTCTCTGAGTGACTGTTGTTCTCAATTAGTGAGAATGCAGGGTGATCGCTAAGGGGTGAACTGTTACTCGTGTTCACATGAAGAGAGAGGAAATTATCTGCAATTACAGAGATGTAGCAAGGAGGCAGGAAAAGGCCCTAAGAGAGTGTTGCAAAGGGACACACCACCCCGTGGGCCACTGTAGCAGAAACAGGCTAAGAATGGCTCCTGGAAAGAAATGGTAATGGCGTAGAAATTGACCTGAAACTGATGGTCGGGATGCTTGGGTGGGATCCCAACTGACTGTTGAGATCCATGGCAAGTGACGGAGGGCCCCGGCAAACTGGCTTAAACAAGATTAGCCGAGTCTGCTGGACTCTGACACTAGGATTGTGAGGGATATTCCCAACTGGCCCTCTGTCTCTCCCATCTCAGTACTCAGCATGTCCTCTCTGGCAGTAACAGGACAGACAGGAGGACTTTAGGCCAATCCCCTCAAAACTCCAGAAAAGGAGAACTTAGTTTCTCCTGATAGTTCCAGCAAAAGCTACCAAATGGAGTCCCCAGTGGACTCTACCACCCTACTTGGGCCCATCCCTTAACCTCTCATGATTACTGGGCCTGGCATACTGATTGGTTGGGACCAAGTTACATGCCCACTGCCAGGGCTCCACTTGTGCCCAGAGTGAATGAAGTCTTTAGTAAGAGAACAGAGACATCACACGGGCCAGGCCAAGAAATGTCATGAGACCATCTAGCTGGAGCGGAAGCATTGGGAGATAATTGGGCTAGACGCGTAATTTAAGTGGTAGAACACCTGCCTCATGAGTCTTGAGTTCAAACACGGAACCTCCAGAAAAGAACAAAATAACGGCAATGAGATAAGAACTAGGAGACATGGGACAGAATCAGAAAGGCCCAGTTCCCAATAAACTATAGGATGGAGGAAAAGGAGGAATCCAGGACTTCAACCTAAATGAGGAGATGCTGATGCTTTCATTTGGAATAAGGAATGGTACACAAAAGCCATTTTGGAGAGGCATTTAGTTGGGTTGGTTCTAGACATGTTAAAATTGAGGGACACCGGAGCCCTGTGCACAGGTATCACAGAAGCATAGATGGTGCACCTGGCTCTGTCTTGCCCATTTTCCCTTCAGAGGAGGGACCTAGCAAAAGGCATTGTCCAGTGCAATGGGAATGACTGTCCATGTTGTAGTTGTTGATTATATTCCTTAGTTTTTATGGATCATCCTTGTGTAAAAAGATTTTATGCAGATGGATGCCAGTGGCTCACACCTGTAAGCTTAGCTACTCAGGAGGCTGAGATCTGAAGATTGTGGTTTAAAGGCAGCCCAGGCAGAAAAGTCCGCGAAACTCTTTTCTCCAATAAACTAACCAGAAAAAAAAAACTGGAAGTGGTGATGTGGCTCAAGTGGTAGAATGCTAGCCTTGAGCAAAAAGAGGCTCAGAGACAGCACCCAGGCTCTGAAGTGCAAAAAATAAAAAATTAGGGAGCCAGGTGCCAGTGGCTCATGCCTGTAATCCTAGCTACACATGAGGCTGAGATCTCAGAATCAAGGTTTAAAGCTAACTTGGGCAGGAAAAATTGTGACTGTTATCTCTATAACCACCTAAAAACCGGAAGTGGAGCTGTGGCTCAAAGTAAGGGAGTAAGGTGTCCAGATGTTTGGTTTTACTGAGAAAACTGGGACCCAGAGAGAGGTGGTAACTGGTCTAAGGTGGCCCAGCCAATTAGGGGCAGGAAGAGCAGGCTTGGAAACAGATCTGCAGTGTGCTCGTGCTGTCTTTGTCTCCCGTGATTGTTCAGGTAGTGAGGAAGTTACAGGGGAGGAAAATTTCTCTGGGCCAGAATATCTCCATCTTCTGTTCTAAAACAGAACCTTTGTGGAAGTGGAGCTGTGTCTCCAGTGGTAGAGCACCAGCCTTGAGCAGTAAGGGACAGCATCCAGGCTCTTAGTTCAAACCCCAGTACTGGCAGTGCACCCCCCTCCACCCTCCCATACACACAAAATGGCAAGTAGAACTTCCATGACTGAGTATTTCTTCTCCCCATGTGTCTGTCTGTCTGTCTGTCTGTCTGTCTGTCTGTCTGTCTGTCTGTCTGTCTGTCTGTCTCTCTCTCTCTCTCTCTCTCTCTCTCTCTCTCTCTGACACATGAGCATGCACACCCACATACTTGTGGCTTAACAGAATGAAAGGCCTATCTTGTCAGGCGCCAATAGCTCACACCTGTAACCCTAGCCACTCAAGAGGATTGTAGTTCAAAGTCAGTGTAGGCAGGAAAGTCTGTGTGAATCTTATCTCCAATTAACCACCAGAAAACTGGAAGGGGTACTGGGGCTCAAAGTAGTAAAGCACTAGCCTTGAGCTTTAAAAAAAAAAAAAAAAAAGCTAAGGGACAGCCTGGCCCTGAGTTCAAGCCCTACCACTAGCAAAAAACAAATACTAGGGGCTGCAGGCATGGCTCAAGCAGTAGAGCACATGCCAAGTACTACCCAAAATTAATCAGCTTCAAGTGGACTGGTTACTACAGGCTTTGCCCAGGTACAGATTCTTCCAGCCTCCTACCTTGTTGCTGGTGGCTGCTAACTGGGAAGGGAGGGCTCTGGAGAGAAATAAAGGAGATAGAGGGATTGGTTTGGTGGATATCTGCAAGGGGGAGTTGGGAACTTTGGTCCAAAGAGTATCCTAAGGAGCATGAAGAGCAGAAGGAGAAAGAGCTAGGGCATGGAGCTGCACTTGCAGAGAGCAGAAGCTAGACAAGGAAACCGAGATTAAGAAAGAGTGGCTGAAAGAGCCAGAGCCTAGGAGGGCTTTTGAATATGGTGGCTAGCTCCAGGGTCAGCCAGGTGGGTTATTTCCAACAGCTAAAAGAAAGATGGCAGCAGAGCAGTGAGCAGAATCCATAGAGGTGATAGAAGTGTGAGCAGCTGTCCTCACACACTTTCTTTGAGGAGTTGGATGAACTCATTTCCACAACAGGTGGTCTGGGTTGGGAGCTCAGAGCTCCTCTCATTCACAATTAGGCGCGCTGTATGCAAATGAGCTCACTGTCAGCTCAGCTGCCATTGGACGAGATACCAGTTTCCTGTTGGAGGAATACAACTACATGTGGAGTCAGTGGCCGAAATTCAGTCACTTAGTCAGCATTGCTTCATTTTTTTCAACACTTTATTAGCAAAGCCTAGTCCGAACAAGGGAGATTTGTTGTAACAACCCCATACTTGCATACAATGGATAAAAGAAATCCATACATGTCAGGCACTGGTGGCTCATGCCCATATGCTAGCCACTCAGGAGGCTGAGATCTGAGGATCAAAGCCAGCCTGGGTGGAAAAGTCCAAGAAACTCTTATCTCCATTTAACCAGCCAAAAAGCCAGAACTGATGGCATGGCTCAAGTAGTAGAGCATGAGCTGTGAGGGGAAAAGCAAACAAAGAGTATGAGGTTACAATGCTCTATAGGACATGGACTCATTACCTTACTCATGTAACTGTAACCCCTTTGTTACAGTATCTTTACAATAAAAAATATATATTAAAAAAGAGTGTGAGGCCCTGAATTCAAGCCCCATTATCAATTTTTTAAAAAATCCAGCATCCAATTCCTCCTCGCCTCACTCATTGACCACATCCTCCACCATATCTACCCATCAGAATTCCTCCCCACGGCTGAGACTCAGGTAATGTTATGATTTTAAAACACAAAAGAGCCATTCCCACTCCCAGAAAAACATTCTGACCTTAGTGACCTGAGGCAGGATCTATTAACAGCTCTGCCAGGAGACCCTGCAAAGCTAAAAACCATCTTTTCTGGCTTTGATGTCTTTCTTGACAAGGTGCTTGCTTTGAAAGCTCCCAGACAGCCCTGTTATTTCCTCTGACAGCCTCTCACCACCATGAAAAGCCCTGAAATGAGAAGTTCTGTCCTGTCCCCCTTCTCCTGGAGCTCAAGATGTGATTTCCCTGAGTGCCACACTTGAGGCCTCTGGGCTCCAGGCACTGATGTGGGGCTTTACAGGGCTCTCTGACTTCCTGCCTTCACGCTCCCCTCCCAGGCTGGAGACCCACAGCACCAGGCCTCTGCCAGCCCTGTCCCAGATGCCTTCCTACGGAGATAAAGAACAGGACATGCCCTGCAAGCTCCAGGCTCCACAGGGAGCCTGTCTGGCAGTCTGGCCTGCTTTTTCTTCCTCTCAGAGACCACAGGCCATCCGTAGAGACAGGATAGAAAATGACATCACCTGGACTCTGGAAGTGAGCATAGGAGAAAAAAGAACATGGGCGGCCAATGGGCGAGTGGATGCTTTTGGTGTGGGTGTCGGCACGTGCATTTGTTCCCCCTTAGCTTTTTTCACTCAGGCTTGGCACTCTGCCACTTGATCCACAGCTCCACTTCCAGCTTTTTGGTGGCTAATTAGAGATAAGAGTCTCAAAGACAAGTGCTCTGGCTGGCTTCAAACTGCGATCCTCATTGCTAGGAATCCAGGCAGGAGCCACCAATGCCCAGTGGCAAGGCTTTTAATGGTAGCGTTTTTTGGAAGTTAGGCAGGAAGTAGGGCCTCTGACGCAAAGACTTGGTCATACGTGTCAAGAAAACCATTTCTTTTTCTTTTCTGCACCTTTTCATATCTAAACCTAAGGTGAAGCTCCTCCTCTCCCCCAAGTTGTTTCTACTTCCTGCCCGAGGTGGTTAGAGACCATGACCTTTCATGTTTACAAGGATCCACTTTGCTACATGAGTAGCAAACTGGCTCTGGATGCCAGTTTGGGGTGAGGCTTAGAAATAAATCAAAAAGAACTGTGAGTTGCTTTTGAGTTGTGAAAAGACACGGAATCTCTCTTTGTGCTTGTCTCACAGATAAGATGCTACCTGGTGAGCATAGCGGTGGGTGCGTTTACAATTGCTCGTGCTGAAAAGCGTTCTGAAAACGGCAAGAGGAGACTTCAGCATTCAAGGAAAGCCAAAGCCACTTGAGAGGGAGTAAAACCCAAAGCAAGCGTGCCATCTTATTTGTCCCAAGACTGCCACTGCGCTCCCCTCTCCCAGATTCCAAAACGAAGGCATTGTGGCACCCAGTCAACATGGCGAGCAAACGAAAATCTACAACTCCATGCATGGTTCGGACGTCCCAAGTGGTAGAACAAGATGTGGCCGAGGATGCAGACAGGGCCAAAGAGAAAGAAATGGGCATGCCCCCGTCTGACGGAGCTAAGGACAGGTGGGCAGCAGATCCTGAAAGCTCTTCCAAAGAAAGTGAATTAATAGAGGTGAAACCCACAGGGGAAAACCCATCCAAAAAGCTCCAGGGGGGTTATGAGTGCAAATACTGCCCCTACTCCACCCAAAACCTGAACGAGTTCACAGAGCACGTGGACATGCAGCACCCCAACGTCATCCTCAACCCCCTGTACGTGTGCGCCGAGTGCAACTTCACCACCAAAAAGTACGACTCCTTGTCGGAGCACAACTCTAAGTTCCACCCAGGCGAGACCAACTTCAAGTTAAAGTTAATCAAGCGCAATAATCAGACCGTCCTGGAGCAGTCCATCGAAGCCACCAATCACGTCGGGTCCATCACCACCGGTGGCCCCGGCAGTGGGGACAGCGATCCTGGGATCCCCGTGAGTAAAACCCCCATCATGAAGACAGGAAAACCGAAAACTGACACCAAGAAGGCCCCCAAAAAGCCTGAAGAGGCCATCCCCGAAAACCACATGGAAGGGACAGCCCGCCTGGTGACGGACACGGCGGAGATACTGTCGAGACTCGGGGGCGTAGAGCTCCTCCAAGACTCCTTGGGACACGTCATGCCTTCCGTACAGCTGCCACCAAATATCAACCTTGTCCCCAAGGTCCCCGTCCCGCTGAATACTACCAAATACAACTCCGCCCTGGACACAAATGCCACCATGATCAATTCCTTCAACAAGTTCCCTTACCCGACCCAGGCTGAGCTGTCCTGGCTGACGGCCGCCTCCAAGCACCCAGAGGAGCATATCCGAATCTGGTTCGCCACCCAGCGCCTGAAGCATGGCATCAGCTGGTCCCCGGAGGAGGTAGAGGAGGCCCGGAAGAAGATGTTTAATGGTACCATCCAATCCGTACCCCCCACGATCACTGTGCTTCCTGCCCAGCTGGCCCCCACCAAGGTGTCACAGCCCATCCTCCAGACAGCGCTCCCTTGCCAAATCCTTGGCCAGACCAGCCTCGTGTTGACTCAAGTCACCAGCGGGTCCACTACTGTCTCCTGCTCACCCATCACACTGGCTGTGGCCGGAGTGACCAACCACGGGCACAAGAGACCTCTGGTGACTCCCCAGGCTGCCCCCGAACCCAAGCGGCCACACATTGCCCAGGTGCCAGAGCCTCCCCCCCCCAAGGTGGCCAACACCCCGCTCCCACCAGCCAGCGACCGCAAGAAGACCAAGTTGCAGATCGCACACCTCAAGGCCAGCTTCCTCCAGAGCCAGTTTCCTGACGATGCCGAGGTCTACCGGCTCATCGAGGTAACCGGCCTGGCCAGGAGTGAGATCAAGAAGTGGTTCAGCGACCACCGGTACCGGTGTCAGCGAGGCATCGTCCACATCACCAGCGAGTCCCTTGCCAAAGACCAGATGGCCATCTCCACCTCCCGACACGGCCGCACCTACCATGCCTACCCGGACTTTGCCCCCCAGAAGTTCAAAGAGAAAACACAAGGTCAGGTGAAAATCCTGGAAGACAGCTTTTTGAAAAGCTCCTTTCCTACTCAAGCAGAACTGGATCGGCTCAGAGTGGAGACCAAGCTGAGCAGGAGAGAGATCGACTCTTGGTTCTCAGAGAGACGGAAGCTTCGAGACAGCATGGAGCAGGCTGTCCTCGATTCCATGGGATCTAGCAAAAAAGGCCCGGATGTGGTCCCTCCCAACGGTGCTCTGTCTCGACTTGACCAGCTCTCCGGTGCCCAGCTATCCAGTTCCCTGCCCAGTCCCTCACCAGCAATCACACAAAGTCAAGAACAGGTTCATCTCCTGAGAAGCACCTTCGCAAGAACACAGTGGCCGACTCCACAAGAGTACGACCAGCTGGCAGCCAAGACCGGCCTGGTCCGGACTGAGATCGTGCGCTGGTTCAAGGAGAACAGATGCTTGCTAAAGACTGGAGCCCTGAAGTGGATGGACCACTATCCACAGCCACACAGTTCCGACGAGTCCGGCTATGAGGCTGTCACCAGGAAAGTCACAAAACCCATCAGCGAGAGCCCAAAGAACGGGAGCGAGGTGACACCGCAGTACCACAGAGACCCCAAAATGCTCTGCGAGGAAAACTTGGAAAGGTCAGTCCCCAGGAGAAAAGCAGCCAGCGAGCAGGCCAAGGACAGCTTAGCGGCCAAGCCCTCGGAGGCCACCTCCAACGGGTCTGAGGGCAGTGACGAGAACGAGGAGTCCGGCATTGTGGACTTCGTAGAGGTGACCGTGGGAGAGGAGGACGCCACCTCAGACAAGTCAGATAGCTGGAGTCAGGCAGCAGGAGATGGCACCGCAGAACTGGCCGACTCGGACTCGGACGGCGCTCCTGCAGAGACTAGCCAGGCCTAGCCAGGTAAGCCCACCTGCGTACCCCCAAGTGCGAGGATGCTGCTTTCCTTTCTCTCCATTGACAAGGTGGTGCTTACATGAAACATCCGCTCAAATTAATATTTACTAATTGACAAGAATGGTACATAGCTACACATACATACATGTGTGTATATATATATGTGTGTATGTGTGTGTGTGTATCACATATATAGAGAGAGAGAGAGAAAGAGAAAGAGAGAGATCACCTACATAACAAATAGAATCTTGATGTGATCTGCAAATTGACTATCCTGACCTGTGCATTGGTGGCTCATACCTGAAGTCTTATTCAGGAGGTTGAAATCTGAAGATTGCAGTTCAAAACCAGCCCAGATAAAAAATGTCTCTGAGACTCTTAGTTCTAATTAACCAGCAAAAGCCCAAAGCAAAGGTGTGGCTCAAGTGGTAGAATGCTAGCTTTGACAGAAATAGTTAAGGGACAGTGCTTAGGCCCTGAGTTCAAGTCCCAATGCTGGCCACAAAAAAAAAACAAACAAAAAAATAGACTATGCTTTATTTAAAACACTTAAGGGTAGAGGCATTTTCAGATTTCAGAATATTTACATATATGTGTAAACAAGATTTTGGAATATTTAGATATATATATATATATATGTATATAAACAAGACATGATACAGTATCTTGAGTCTAAGGCCTAAGTCTCAGCATGAAATGCATTTATATTTCATAAACACCTTATTCACACAGCCCAAAGGTTATTTTGTGCTATGTATTTTTGTTGCTTATTTATTTTGTGCCAGTATTAGACTTGAATTCTGCCTCTCACTCTCCCTCAGCGTTTTCAAATTTTAAAAAAATGTATTAATCTTACATAGTTGCACAAAGGGGTTTCAATTCACCATGTGAATTTATGAGTACAATACATCCCGATCGATCTCACCCCTTCTATCATTCCCCCTCCTAGCTCACCTTTTTTGCTCACACCTGGTATTTTACCACCTGAGCCATGCCTCCCATCCTTGCGGTTTGTTTTACTTATCTTGTGCTTGAACCAGAGTTCCATCGTGTAGAATTTGGGGCTCCTCTGGGAGCTGAAGACATTGTTTCTTTTGGCAGCATTTTGGATTGTGGTACTTTACATGAGGAGCCACAGCCCGTGCTTGTTGTGTGTGCATCCTCTGTACAACGTGATGTTCTGAACACGTGATGTACCCAGTGGGGCATCACAAACTCATACTGTCTACCTCAGGCCCACTTACCATTCTTTTTCTGGTAGACGCATCCTCTTTCAAAGGGAAAAAGAGAAAAGAAAACAGGGACGGGCAGTCAGTCATGTGTACTTACAAGGCTGGGCTAAGCCGGGGACAGCCTCGCACCGTGGCCTGTTTAGGAGAGCAGCTGTTGGTCCTGTCCCATACTTGTCTTGTCAGAACAGTAAGAACAACACCATCTCTTGTGTGTTTTGCGCTTGCTGCTATTTTTTTTAAGCAGTAAAAAGGATAGCATCTCTTTCTTTGCTTCCTTCCAGATGCTACCAAGAGTATTTAAGTTGACTGAATTGGAGATTTGAGGTTATTTCATTTCACCTGAAATGCTCTAAAAATGCTTTATATATTGCCTTCTTGTGGCTCAAGGAAGCTGCTCTCCACTGAGGTCCTGAGACCCCTTCAAGTCTGAAGACACCTGTGTAAATTTAGACCTGTAGGGCCACAAAAGCCAGGGAAGGGAGGTTGCTATGGTTACTAATGGCCTCTTTGCGCACATAATGGGACATGCCTTGTGCATGTGCTCCTGGCTGGGCCAGCGCCACTCCAGGCCCCAGCTTAGCAGGTGGCTTAGGGGTGAGTAGAGGAAAGAAGGGGTTCCTTTCTGAAAGGTTTTGCAAGGGCAGCCTAGAATGCAAGGCAAAATGTGCAACGGCCCAGGTGGACTTCTCCAGAGAGCAATTAAAAGACCAAGGAAGGGGCACGTCTCACAGCATCCTTTAGAATAATGACAGAGAGGTGGGAACCTTCTAATGATTTTACAAGATCCTAAAGGGAGCCCTAGAAATGGCCACAGCTTTGTGGTAATGAACTCCACCATCGTTCATTCGTTTACTTGATAATAAAGCACCTAGCAAATGAGGAGAATCTTCTAGAAGCTTTCTTTGAACCAGTTCTACCAGCTAACCCAAAAAAAGAACAACTTAATGAGCTTCCCACCCTGGAATGCTATCATATCTCCTGTAGGAACTGCCCACCTCTATCTGGCTGCCTTGGCTTCCGTTGCTATAGCCAATTTCTTGCCCTTTGTCAATCAAGCCAGGCGCCATGGCTCAGGCCTGTAACCCAAGCTACTCAGGAGGCTGAGATCTGAGAGTCAAGGACCAAAGCTAGCTTGATAGAATAGGCCCTGAGACTGTATCTCCAATTAACCAGCAAAAATACCTGGGCTGAAACATGGTTCAAGCAGTAGAGCACCTCTGTGAGCGAAAAGCTAAGCAAAATCCCAAAGGCCTGAGGCGCACACATACACACATACCACACACACAATATTCTATCAGTCTAGCCTGTATCTCCCCTGATGAACTGAAGAAGCGACTTTTTTTTTGTTGCCCTCACTTGTCCCGTCTTCCATCCTTGATCTCTCTCTCATCCAGTAACGTCTTCTCATCCAGTGTCTTCCGCTCACCCCACAGCGGATGATAGGGTTCTATTCCATTCAGCCATACATTCAAGACACCTGCTGTGTGCCAGATGCTGTGATAGAGGCCAGAGACAACTGGTGACAGATGACACAGTCCCTGCTCATTTGTGCAGAACCCAAGAGGTTACGGAGGGTGCAACCTGACCTTTCCTCTCCTAACCAGTATGGCATGTGATACAGGGAGACTCTACACAGCTCTGTGTGGTGCTCACAGTCCAGACACTCAGGCTGGGTAGGCCAGGGGAGCTTCTGAGAGGAAGTGATCTAGAGTCCACACACATATTTATGCTAGGGAAGCCAGACCCTGTCTAAAAAATAACTAGTATAAACAATGCCGTAAGGCAGCTCAGCAGTAGAGTGCCTGCCTAGCAAGTTCTGAGGCCATGAGTTCAAGCCCCAGTACCACCACAAAGAAAAAAATCACTCCTGTTATAGAAAGAACAGTGTAGGCCAAGGTCCAGACACAAGAAAAGGAATCATGCAATTGAGGCTCATAAGCTGTTTGGCATAGCCAGGAATCAGAGTTTGGGTTCATTTAAGCTAAAAGCGAGCCCCGTGGTTCTCTATAACAGAAGCTGTTGTGAGCCACCTGGATTTGCTGGATTTGAATGTTAAGATGCACAGTATGGCAGAGTGAACTTGGTTGGCACTTCCTGAAAGGTTTCCCAAGGGACAGTTCCCTGAGACCCCTGGGGCCAACTGTCCCATCCTTTCTTCCAAGTTTATTCGCCACTCCTACTTGAGATGCACATCTGGACTAGCTATGGCTGCCTTATCACCCCCACCCCCAAGACTTCAAACCACGATCCTTAGATCTGAGCCTCCTGAGAAGCTAGGATTAATGGCGTAAGCCACTAGTGCCTGGATGACCACTGACATTTGAATTAACATCCACAAATGCAGAGATGTAGGAGTTAGCTGTATCCCCCAAATCAAAGCATATCCAAGAACCCCACTTTGATTCTGATGAATGTCACAAGTGTGAGCTGGAAAACATTAAAGTGTTAAACACATGGCAACGTTAGACGCCCCTAATATTTGGGGGATCTGCCATATTGGGCTAGCAGTGAAATCTGGAAGCTCTCTCAAGATCCAATCAGAGGCACCTTAAAGAAGGCTTCCCACTGAGAGGGAAAAACATCTTCCTAAATTATTTCACAGCTTTTATGAACCAAGAATATGGGTCTCGTGAAATTCAGACTTTCTCAGTGATGCCTCTGCTTAAACGTATGATCTTGAAAAGTGCAGTTCGCTGAGGAGGTTACACATATAATCATCCTGAAATAATTCATGGTACCAGGGGAAAAAAAGATGAAATTTAGTGAGAAAAGCTTGTCAAGAGCTAAGACAGGCTGAAAGCTAGACTTCTTATGCCAGTTAATGAAACTGTGAATGGAAACTGAAAATCAACATATGATTAGAAAGTGAAGCAACCAAGCCGGGCATCAGTGGCTCCTGCCTGTAATCCTGTCTACTCAAGAGGCTGAGATCTGAGGATCACAGTTCAAAGCCAGCCTGGGCAGAAAAGTTCCTGAGACTCTTATCTCCAACTAACTACCAAGAAGCCAGAAATGGAGCTGTGGCACAAGTGGTAGAGCGCTAGCCTTGAGCTAAAAGAAGTTCAGGGGCAGTGCCCAGGCCCTGAGTTCAAGCCCCAGAACTGCAAAAAAAAAAAAAAAAGGGGGGGGGGGAGGAAAGGAGGGAAGGAGGAAGGAAAGAAAGAAAATGAAGCAACCTCATTGCTAAGTGGTCTGGAGAGAAAATCCAATGAGCTACAACATTCCCTTCAACCAAAACCTAATCCAGAGTGAGGGCTAACACGCTCCAATTCAGAAAGGCTGAGGGAGGTGAGGAAGCACCAGCGGAAGGACATGTGGTTTATAGGAAGGTCCTTAGACTGTTTACCAAGTATGTAAGAATCAAACATTCCTAAACCGGGCGCCGGTGGCTCACACCTGTAATCCTAGCTACTCAGGAGACTGAGATCTGAGGATCACAGTTCAGAGCCAGCCAGGGCAGGAAAGTCTGTGAGACTCTTATCTCCAATAAGCCACCAGGAAACCAGAAGTGGCGCTGTGGCTCAAGTGGTAGAGCACTAGCCTTGAGCTGAAGAGCTGAGGGACAGCGCCCAGGCCCAGAGTTCAAGCCCCACCACCACCACCACCACCAACAACAACAACAAAAAAAAAAAAAAAAAAAAAAATTTCTCCATTCTGAGTACTATTGGTTAAGAGCACAGACTCTGGAGATTCCCTGGGTTCAAATCTTGGCCCTTCCACTTACCAATGTATGATCATAGGTAACTTACTTAGCTTCTCTGTTCCGTTTCCTCACCTGTAAAATGGGAATGACAATAATACCTATACTTCTTAGAATTGATATCAACATTAAATAAAATGTATTCTAAATCTCTCTGCTTATTATTATGTATCCTACCATGCTTGCAAATAGCTCCCTGTAATTAAAAACAACAACAACAAAAGCACATATAATATTTAGCCAGTACCCAGGCACTCTGCGAGAACCTGCTGCATACATTAACTCATGGAATTGTCACAACTCAACCTGTAGATATGGTCACATCCCTGTGAAAGATGATATCACATGGGTACAGCCCATAGCCACAGGACCCATCCCCAGGTTTGTCTGACTCCAGGAGCCATGGGGACCGGCTGCCTCCCAGGATGCTTAGAGGAGTCACAGTCCACCAGAAAGTCACACTGTTTTCAAAAGCCTAATTCATTCTGGGCATGTCCCCTAGTATCTGTCTGTGTCTGGGAAATACACTTCTATCTTAACAAAGTAGGCATTGAAGGGTGTGTGTCCTTCCTCCAACCCTCAAGATAGCTTGGGAAGAAATCCCCACCCCAGCAGGGGACCAGTGGCTCACACCTGTCATCCAAGCTACTCAGGAGACTGAGATCTGAAGATCACAATTTGAAGCCAGTCCAGGCAGGAAAGTCCCTGAGTCTTTTATCTCCAATTAACCACCAGAAAAGCCAGAAGTGAAGCTGTGGCTCAAGTGGTAGAGCGCTAGCCTTGAGCCAAAGAAGCTCAGGGACAGCTAAAATAATAATAATGACATACAATAAATCCTCCCCTTCCCCCACCCCCTGCTCCTTCCCCCAAGGGTCCAGGGAGAGGCAGCCAGCTGCTTTGCACTGCATTAAACAGTGGTCCTCTTTGCCGACATCTGTCTCTGGCTTGTGTCTTCCTTCTAGGGTACTTGGCTGGAACTCTGCTGATAAGGAGATGCTCCGACCTTGAAGAAACGTTCCTCATGTGGGCCACCTCGCCAGCGATTCCAAGTGCAACTTCGCTTGTGTGTGCCTGGAGGGCACGGGGGCCCCCAGCCACTCCTCGCACACCTCCCAGAGGACCCTCGGGAATTGTTCATAGTGCCAAAGTCCTACTACTGCATTTTCAATGGGCCCTTGTATATAGTTTGCTCCTCTGCCCTGGCCACCTCTCCCACCCCACCCCATCTCTTGCTATACTGGAACTGATTTGTACAATGTGGGAATTTTGTTACCTTTTTAATTGAGGGCAACTTCCTTTTTAAGGCACTACTATTGTAGTATTGGGAGAGCTAACCACATTGCTTTTCCCTCTCCTCTATTTTTTTCTCATTAATTTAGGGGAATATTAGTAATGCCATTATAGCTACTGGATTTTAGGTAGGGACGATTTCTTTTTGAGGGTAGGTTGACATTTGGAAATTTTTCTTGGTGGGAAGGGTCGAGGTTGGACCTCTGTCTCAACTTGGAATGTGTTTATAGATGGCAGATCTCTCAAGTCAAACCGTTTCCCCCAGCTGCCTTGGGGAAAATCCTGCCTTAGCCACACACTGTCTTTCTGAACTGCTGAGAAGTAGGGGCCTGACTTCTTTTCCTTTTTGTTTTTTTTTCTTTTGCAAGTCCTGGAGCTTGAACTCAGAGCCTGGGCACTGTCCCTGAGCTTTTTATGCTCAAGGCTAGCACTCTACCACTTGAGCCACAGCTCCAGTTTGGGCTTTTAAAAAAAAAAAAAAGGTTCATTGGAGATAAGAGACTCACAGACTTTCCTGCCCCAGCTAGCTTTTAACCACGATCCTCAGATCTCAGCCTCCTGAGTAGGTAGGATTACAGGCGTGAGCCACCAGCACCTAGCTTAGGTCTGACTTCTTAACTGCTTGGGGCCAGATTTGATCCAGCCAGTGCTGGAAGAGCTGGATAGCAGAGGCTACCTTCTCTACGTACCTTTTTAAATATCAGCAGAAAGGGCTCCTATATTTGTTATCAGCCTCATTATTCTTATGAAATTAAAACAAAAAAACATGATCTTCCTCTTTAGATGGTACAAAGACAAACAGCTTTAGTTTTCATTTCTTCTTCCTTTTCTTGGTGTGGCATTTGAAAAGATTTCAGCTTGCAACCTCACCATGAATTTTTTTGTTTTTAATTTGAGTGTGTATGTGTTTGTTTTGGGCCAATTTTAGCTACTTGAGTGCACTTTTTTCAGTTAGTCCTAACTTTTAAAGAAGGAAAACCAAGAGACATATCCAGTGTAAATGTTGCAATATGAATTATGTTTGCAATCCCTCTTCCTCTCTCCACAGCCCCCAGATTTGAGTTCACTGCAGAAAAAAAAAAAATGCTAGGGAGTTTGAATAAAAACCAGTTTTTCTAACTTGTTGCTCATTTGTTGTAACTCAATAAAACAAAGACTAAACGTTTTTATAACTTTTTTTCCTCTGTTCCTTCTTCATTAATAGCTGGCTTCCAACAGTTCAGCCTGGGGATCCTCTAATGCAGTCATTTCTTGTTGGAAATTTATTTTGGCATCCATCTTGGGATGCCCATCTTGGGGAAATTTGATGTTACAAACGAGGTTGTAAAATCAAGCTCCCCTCCATACGTACTTGACACAGACAAGGAAGCGCTAAGCCTCCCTTCTCCAGGGTTCCATCAAATACTGCAGAGTAAAGCATCAGGGTAGGACTGAGAAGACCTTAGGTGCCTTGCTGGCTATTGGGTGACCTGAAGTACGTCCCTCCCCCTCTATCTCCCAGACTGCCAGTGACTGACATCTGGGACACTGTCATTTCTCAAGGGATTAGTGCTTCATGTTGATGTCTGACACTTGTCTAGAACCCTGGTTCTCTGTGTGTGTGTGTGTGTGTTTGTGTGTGTGTGTGTGTGTGTTTGTGTGTGTGTGTGTGTTTGTGTGTGTGTGTGTGTAAATCACTTTTAAAGTGTGAACAGAAATATTTTATCCATTCCAACCAGGTATTTGTTTGACCTGTTTTAAATCTCTCTCTCTCTCTCTCTCTCTCTCTCTCTCTCTCTCTCTCTCTCTCTCTCTCTCTCTCTCTCTCTCTCACACACACACACACACACACACACACACACACACACACACACACACACACACACACACTACAGTTATCTCAGAATGATTTTCTTGAGGTCCAGGAGGCAATGTGGGAAGTAGAACATCTGAAGGCCCCGTGGTAGTAGATTCCATTAATTCTAAATAAGATTTTCCTATCAGATCAGGAATGCCAGTAAGAGAAATTCCTGGCCCATAATACCTAAACACAGAAGGATCCTAACCATAGCGTGAGGATGTGGAACCACCACCAGGGGTTACATTGTTCCTCAAGGATCTGTGTTTACTCAGCTTATACCACTGATTGTTAGTTGACCATCCCACATCATTAGTAGCCTTAGCGGGGCAGATAATCACCCTAAGGGACTTTATTTTTTTATTGCTGTTATAAAGGTGATTTATACATGGGTTACAATTATGTAATCGGGGAATGAGTGCATTTCTTTTTCAGCAGTGTCACCTCTTCCCTCATTTTCTCCTATTTTTTCCCCTCCCGATCCCCTTTCCCCACAAGTTGTGTAGTTCTTTTTCAACATCGTTTCTAGTAAGTATCACTGCTGCATTTGCTCACCTTTTGTCCCACCAGTTCGGTATTCCTCCAAAAGCTCCCCCAGATTAAAGTGAATTTAAAGAGAATACTGTTTTAAAATCCCACTCCATCTCCCAGGAATCAGAGAGAGCAACAGTCAACAACCACATCAGTCTTTTGAAAGTCATCTGGGGCCAGGGACCAGTGGCTCATGCCTGTAATCCCAGCTACTCAAGAGGCTGAGATCTGGGGACTGCAGTTCAAAGCCAGCCTGGGCAGGAAAGTCCACGAGACTCATCTCCAATTAACTACTAGAAAACTAGAAGTGGCACTTGTGACTCGAAGTGGTAGAGTGCTTGCCTTGAGAAAAGAGCTCAGGGACAGCATTCAGTCCAAACCCCACAACCAACACAAATGAAGAGGAAGAGAAAGGGGAGGAAGAGGAAGAAGAGGAGAATTCCTCACACCCCACTGAGGATATGGTCCATGGCACCATATCCTTCGCTCCTCATCACAGTTTGGGGAGTCACTGAGTTAATTTATCAAGCCCTCCTGAGACCAGGACCTGACCACACATTCTCCATAATTATGCATCATCGGCAAAAAAAAAAAAAAAATCCCCCTAATTTTCCTTATATCAGTAAAGTTGAATATAGCCAATTATTTAAAAAGAAAAAATGATAGCCATCTTTTTTATTGCACCTTTACTATAGGTATAAGCTCAGTGATGAGCTCTTTACCTCGATGTTCTTTTTTTTATCTTTGCCACCCTCAAGAGACAGAAGAGGGCTCATCTGATTCTAGGCGCTTTCCAGAAGATGAGTCACCTCCCTCCCATAGTAGACAGCCGTGCACTGGAGCACCATTTACCTAGCCAGGTAACAGACCATGCACAACTCCCACACAGGACCAAACAGGTACCAGGAGAACTTGTGCCTGATCATATTTGCCTGTAGTCACAAGTAGCCAGAGCTCTTGCTAGGAAGAGGAGTCAGTCTAAAGGTAAGGCAAATGGAGACCCAAAGAAAAAGTAAGAAGGGAAGAGAAAAGAAGACTAAGATGGAATGAAAACAAATGACAATGGTGAAATCGTTTAAGTCCTTGGACTCTGCTGTTTTTGAGACCAGCTCCCCCTGGCCTTTCTGTTTTTATGAAAACCAACACATTTCCTTTTTGGAGCCTTCTTTTTTTTTTTCAATTGGATTTCTATCAATCACTAGACATACGCTGGTGAGGTAATGAAAATCCAAGAGCAGACACTATGCATAAAGAGCCGCATGTGGCTCGTGGCTTCAGCACTGGATGATATAGCTCAAAGTCGGGATCCCTAGATCTTCAGCAACAGCAGCACCCAGAGCTCATTAGAAATGCAGAGTCTCTGGCCCTCGCTCCACACTTGTTGATTCATAATCTTCATGTGACAAGATCCTCAGGTGACTGATATGTTCATTAAAGTCGAGGGGACCCTTGCTCTGAAGGTATTGGACAGTTCCTCCCTCCTCATCTGACAGGACAGGTCACCAGTCTGTGAACAGAGTATAAACTCCAAGGCCTCAGCCAGGCGCCGGTGGCTCACACCTGTAACCCTAGCTACTCAGAAGGCTAAGATCTGAGGGGCACAGTTCAAAGCCAGCAGGGGCAGGAAAGTCCATGAGACTCTTCTCTCCAATAAACCACAAGAAAACCAGAAGTGGCGCTGTGGCTTAAGCAGTAGAGCACTCGCCTTGAGCTGAAGAGCGCAGGAACAGCACCCAGGCCCAGAGTTCAAGCCCCACAACTGACCAAAAAAAAAAAAAACCCAAGGCCTCAAGAGCAAGGAGGCAGAGGAAGGAAAAGGGCAGACAGAGTGTGAACACTAGGAGTGACAGCACTCTCTGGCCTGTCATGATCTAGTATGGATACAATCGGAAAGATGTCTGTTCCCTATTACAAGTCCCTGAAAGTCTCCTATCTAAACACGTCACAGTAAGATGGTCATATAAACCACAGCAAAGACATCATCATGGCCCCTGGAAAGGGTCAATAAAATGAATAAACAAGTACTTCTTGAGCACATGCCACAACATGTGGCAAGTCAGCTGTCCTGCCCAGCGAGGCCACGCCTACCTGAGTTCCTCTCGACTTGGAGGAACTTAGAATCTGCAAGTGAAGACCAAGGTTTCCATCAGTCTAAACCCTTCATCTTAGGTATCATAAGGTATAAGGTATATCCTAAAGTATCATAGACCACCTCAGGCTGGGCCCTTTCAGGAAAGATATAGAACATTCTGGTAATCTTGGGGTAGTTCATTTCGATTGTTCACAAAAATGTAGACAGGATTTAGGGAAACAACAAATGAGGGTGTGGGGGGCCTGGCTTCAAGGAGCGAAGGACCCAGTAGAGGATAGATGGACAGATGGACATCTCCTTTGGGACACCGCAAGAAGAGATGTGACCTTCAATAAACCATGGTGACCAGCGGAGAGCCAAGGAATAAATACCTGACATCATTCAAATTTCTACCATCTTCAGCCTTCCTTCACTGCCTTCTGATAGTCAAACACAACCAAAAGCCCAAGAGCAAGGGTGTCTGTTGACAAAGTCCATCAGATAGTTCAGCACACAGATCAATCTATGGGCTTAACCAAAGAAGGCAGCTGGGAAGGTGGCTCAGTGGTAGAGTGCTTGCCTTGCATGCATGAGGCCCTGGGTTCAATTCCTCAGCACCACATAAACAGAAAAAGCCAGAAGTGGTGCTGTGGCTCAAGTGGCAGAGCGCCAGCCTTGATCTGAAGAGCTGAGGGACAGCGCCCAGGCCCAGAGTTCAAGCCCTTTGATCGACCAAAAAAAAAAAAAAAAAGAAACCAAAGACGGCAAGTACACACCAACCTTGCCATCCTGCCCCTCTTCACAGCTAATGCAAACACCGATAGTAGAAGTACTTTTGTCTAATGGATCTAGATGATACTGAATGTAGTGCTCCTCTGTGAATCTACTAACCTTGGAATGAGAGAGAAAATATGTGGTAGATGCCACTGGTCACCTGGTTAGTCTATTCCCTCCCTCCACACACATACACACTTCTTTACTAACAGAACTAAGGTATTTCTATCATAATCTATCCAGCCCCAGGTGAGAAACTCCATTTGCCAGCTTCCCTTGCAGCTAGGAGTGGCTGATGAAACATAAGCAGACCACTACATAGCTGATGCCATTCTCCTGCTTCCCTTCTTTGTACACAATGTTGATCTTAAAACTGGGGCCTGGATGTTCTTGTCAAACCTCTCCCACAAGGCTTACTTTCAACCTCTTATTGTGTGATATGGGATATATTTGCAGAACCTACAACTCATTGGATATATTATTTTTTTGGTCGATCGTGGGGCCTGAACTCTGAGCCTAGGCACTGACCCAGAGCTCTTCAGCTCAACGCTAGCATTGTACCACTTGAGCCACAGAGCCACTTCCAGCCTTTTCTGCATATGTGGTGCTGAGGAATTGAACCCAGGGCCTCATTCATGCAAGGCAAGCGCTCTACCACTGAGCCACTTTCCCAGCTCCTCATTGGATATTATTATTATTATTATTATTTTGAAAGAGATGTATATCTCTGCCTCCTGAGTGCTGAGATTGATTAAGAGCATATTACCACATCTAACAGGGGGATCTGTCTCATACTTGCAATCAAATCCATTCATTGCAAATATGAAACTTCTATTCCACCCCTGAGCTACATCTAGCCCTTTGTTTATATACCTATTCATTTATCTCTGTACTCATTTTGAGGTAAGAGGTAAGTTAAACATTATTTCCTATTCATGGAAACTTGATCTAAATTCAAAAGAGGAGGAGGTGTTTGCAAGAGGATAAATCAGAAGATACAAGATGCAGTAATGAACAGATATACACAATTTCAGGACTTGAAGTACTAGGAATCTAACCAGCATTCTCTAGTGTGTAATAAAGGAAAAAATCACCGACTTCCTGATGGGAAATCAAAAAGTGGTTCAAGAGTTCCCCCAAATAAGTTAAAACAGTCTACAAGAAATAGATGTAAAGTGAGATAAAATGTTTGTTGTTGTTTTTTTTTTTTTTTGCCATGTTTCAGATTTGACTTCCCCTAGCTGAATTTGTGTCACAAGTTTTGGAATCAGGTCCTTCTCTTCAAATTTGTTCCCCAACTCCTCACTGTCTTCCCTTCTGATATGCTGGTGGGGGTGGGGTGGGGCCTAATGGACAGACACTTCCTGGGTTGATGCAGTTATACCCACACTTTCCTCTCCTCTTCCTGGAACTTCACCCATTCCTCTGGTCCAGTTCTATCAGAATCTGCGGTGATCAGAAAACAATTGAAAGAAGACACGTATACCCCAAAATGGCTCTCAAGGACCCCCGCTTCTCTGGACTCCAGCCAATGCCAGGACTTAGCTCTAACCACAAGGGAGTTTAGTGGTTTGAAGGCTTGCCTCAGCACCTCTAGGTCAAGAAGTAGCCAAGCAACAGGTTTCATCTCTCCAGTACCAGCACCTCTTCTTTTTAGTAAAGCACACATATACCCCCCTTCCCATTGGGAAAGGCTTCTGTAGCTCAGTTTTTTCCTAGTTCCAACTAGATAATATTGTTATGACACCAGCACAGAACACGACCCTTCTACCCATGGGTGGCCAATCCTGGCACTCATCTGTGACCTCAGTGAGTAGCCCAAGGGATACTTACATGACTCAAAGTGTGCCCATCAGTTATTCTTCAGTATTATAGAAATTGAAGGTGAACAGCTATAAAAAAAGAAAAACTGAGCAACAGTCCAAAGCATTTAGGTAACATGCTGCTGTGTGCTGTGCATGCTAGTCAGGCCAGTGTCCCTTAGAAAGGAGAAAAATTAAGTTCATAATGTCCCTTTTAACTGTGTTTTGCACATTTGGACTATGACTGAGGACTGAACCACATGAGACATGATTTCATCAGAGTTAGATGAGCAAGTTGTTCCAGTCCATGCAAAGTGAAGAGTGAAGCTGGAAAACCTGCTATTACAATCTCTACAAGCCCTGTTACGCATTTCCATGGACCAAATTTGTCTCTCCACATGCTCACACTGTCCTCAGCCCGGTAGGAACCACTCTGACCCTGGAATTAGACAGAAGCATGGTTTAAAAGCAGCAGAGAACCAGTGGCTACCCACCATGGCTCTTCCCATGCCAACATCATTCAAGATTCAGGGGTCCATGACCTACTCCTTGAACTCCCGTCTCCTCATTTGAAAACTAAAGGGTTTAGACCAGATGACCATTCATTTTCATTCCATCTGTGAGATTCTGTGATTATGGGAGCCTGGGCCAACATCCTCGGAAGAGCTCCAGGCTTCAGAAACCTTTATTTATCTTCAACCAAAGCCTGTGAGAGAGTTTCTCAGGACCACAGAGAGCTAAATGCAGCCCCTGGGTATGAGAGCCGTGGGGCAAAGATTGTCAGCAGGCTCCCTTGGGGAACTTTGGAGAAGCATGTGTTCTTGAACACATGTGTAATTAAAGAACAACAGACAATGGCACAGCCAACTAAAAGGGAGACTAGCTCAAAATATTTATCCAAACCCAGAACGGATCTTCCTTCTGCCAAGCAGCCTTCGCAGTGGTGTCTGTTAAAGCAACAGAGAACTTTTGTGTGGGGTCATGTAACCAGCTGCTCTGGTAAGACAGCTGCTGTGTGCCGGACACAGTGTCTTCAACACCATCTCCCCCTTCCGAGGTGGGGAAATCCTTCCAGGCACCCGTGTGAGAACCAGGCTAAGGGCTAGGATGGCCTCAACACAGTGACTTTTTAAGGGTATTTTTTTTTAATCCAGGTGTGCTCCAAGGAAAGTTTTTCTCAGAGCTTCTGACTCCCTGGTGTGGCAGCTCACCCCACATATTGTGTAAGAGTGGCTCCGGACAAAAGGCCCTCCATGGAACATTACCATTTTGATCTTCCACACTGGGAAATTGCACAATTTTCCACATCATAGAAATGAAGTTTGGACTTCAGAATTCTGCAAGATTGAATTCAGGAATCCTCCACACAACTGGTACGTGTCAGAGCCAGGAATGAAACCCAGGTGGCTTAAGCCCATGACCAAAGCCCATGATTTTAACCACAATAGTCCAGTCCCACCTCAAGTGGTTGTCATGGCTCGTAATTGATTCTAACACTGGACACAGAACACAGGGATATGCACAGTCAAGATGGGCTGACACATGGTGAATGGGCACCCAGCCTATATTCCCAGAGGATGACCCCAAACACTCCCATGCCTTCTGTCTAGGATTCTGCCTTTCATGTCTGTGGTCACAGAAGGCTAAGGGAACAGACTTTCAAAGAGCTGTGAAGAGGAAAAAAGCAAATTTTAAACAACTTTTGGGGTATCAGATGGATTTAACAGTCCACTCCTGATGACCTATAACAATGGGAACCAACAGACTATAGGAATTTGAATCCACCTGTCAATCTGTCATCATTTGAAAGAAGTTGCAGAGTTGTAGAATCCCTGGCCTTTCTCTCTGGCAGAGTGCTCATGCCCTGTTTTATAATTATCCATCCATGTGACTGTTCCTTATTCACTAGACCAGGAATGCTCTCAGGCATGTTTCTGGATTTACGCATCCTTATCTCTCCAATGCCAACACACCTGGGAGCTCTTGATAAACATCAGGGAAGAAAGAGAGAGGAGTAAGGGAAAGAGGAAAGGAAGGGAAGGAGGGAGGAAAAGGAAGGGAAGGAGAGAAGGAAGGAGGGAGTGAAGAAGAGAAGGCAGTAAGAGAAGGAGAGAAAGATGAAAGGAAGAAAGGGAGGGAGGGGGTTAACTATAAGCTTTTTTAAAGGCTCTGTAAAACTCACATAAAATTAGCACACCAACAGTAGGACATAAATTTAAGGTGTTTTTTTTAACATAACACCCAAGTGCAATGCTGTCTTGATTGGTTCGAACAGACCAATTTTAAGAGTCATTTGGAACAAATGAAGAAATGTGAATATGGATGGATCGTAGATGATATTAGGAAATTATTATAATCATTAGGTATGCTGGTAGTGTTGAAGTTATATTTTAAAATGTACTTACTTGTTTACAATATATAATGAAGAGATGACATGTAAGGAGATAGATATATAGGCCTTTAAATATTTTAAATGTTTCAGACAAAAAAAGATGGTGGATTAACAATTATTAAATTAGGCAATGGTCATTACAGGTGTTGGTTACACAATTCTCTCCACCTTCCTGTGCATTTGAAATTGTCCATAATACAAAAGTCCAATAAAACAATTCTAACATAAACACAGAACAATGATCAAATTCAGACAATTATCATTGCTACAATTATATAATACATATTACAATATTGACGAGTGTCTAACCCTGCCTTATTAACAAGGCTTTCTTTCCAATTCTAAACCACATTTTTGCATTTGCTTTCCACACTTCTTTGCTCTTTCAATCAGCAGCATCTCTCATTCAATCAGCAGCATCTCTCAGCCCATCTTATCTTTCACAACATTTACTTTTTTTTTCCAGTGCTGGGAACAGAACCTAGCTAGTCAGGCATTCTGCCACTGATCTACATCCTCAGACCAACACTGACACTGTGTGTGTGTGTGTGTGTGTGTGTGTGTGTGTGTGTGTGTGTGTGTGTGTGTGTGTGTGTGTGTGTGTGTGTGTGTGTGTGTGTGTGTGTGTGTGTGTGTGTGTGTGTGTGTGTTGGTCATAGGGCTTGAACTCAGTGCCTAGCCACTGTCCCTAAACCCTTCTGCTCAAGGCTAGAACTCTACCACTTTGAGACATGGCTCAAAAAATTTTGGTTTTCTGGTGGTTAACAGGAGACATGAGTCTCACGGACTTTCCTGCCCAGTCTGGCTTTGAACCTTGATCCTCAGATCTCAGCCTCCTAAGTATCTAGGATTACTGGCATTAGCACCCAGCCTCATTGACACTTTTAAAGAATAAGGCTCACTCTTGTGTAGAGTGTCTCCTTGATTTAGCATGTGTCTGTATCCTTGTGACTTGATTCCTGAATTCTATACATTTGGGCAGGAATTCTGCTTAATATATTTTGTAACCTTCTCAAAATAACCCATGTGGATATGCTAAATATGTTTCATTGTTTGATTCTTTTCTGAGACAAGAGCTCACCATGTAGCCCAGGCTGGCCTCCAACTCACAATCCCCCTGACTCAACCTGCTGGGTGCAGGGATGTCCAAATTAACTACTGGGGAAATATGCTTCTGCCATATTTCTTTACTATAATTATATTATTGGCTGGGTACTGGTGACTTATGCCTGTAATCCTAGTTACTCAGGAGGCTGAGATTTGAAGATCAAGGTTCAAAGCCAGTTCAGGAAGAAAAGTCCAAAAGATTCTTATTTCTAATTAACCAGCACAAAGCCAGAAGTGAAAGTGTAGCTCAAGAAGTAGAGCCAGCTAGCTACAGCAATAAGACACGATGCAAACATAAACGGGATCCAAATAGGGAAAGAAGAAATAAAACTCTCCCTCTTTGCAGATGACATGCTCTTATATTTAAAGAATCCCACAGATTCCACTCCCAAATTACTCAAGCTGATTCAAAACTTTGGCAAAGTAGCAGGGTATAAAATTAACCGTCAAAAATCAATGGCTTTTCTGTATGCCAACAATGAGAAAAGTGTGGCTGAAATTAGGAAAGCAACTCCATTCGTAATAGCCCCACAAAAAATAAAATACCTAGGAATTAACTTAACCAAAGAAGTGAAGGACCTCTATGATGAAAACTTTAGAAACTTGAAAAAGGAAATCATAACAGAACTTAGAAAGTGGCAAAAACTCCCATGCTCCTGGATTGGAAAGATCAACATCATGAAAATGGCAATACTTCCCAAGGCTATCTACAAATTCAATGCGATACCTATCAATATTACAATCTCATTCTTCAAGGAAATAGAAGAGGCAATCCAAAAATTCATATGGAACAATAAAAGACCCCGAATAGCAAAAACGATCCTCAACAGAAAGAACAGTGCTAGAGGAATATCAATACCAAATTTCAAACTCTACTACAAAACCATAGTAATCAAAACAGCTTGGTACTGGCACAAGAACAGACCTCAGAGCCAATGGAATAGAATTGAAAACCCAGAAATGAACCTAAAGGCGTATAGCCATCTAATCTTTGATAAGGGAGCTAAAAAAAAAAAAAATAGAATGGAAGAAAGACAGCCTCTTCAGTAAATGGTGCTGGCAAAATTGGTTAACTACTTGTAGAAAACTAAAGCTAGATCCTTATATATCACTCTGCACCAGAATCAACTCCAAATGGATCAAAGACCTCGGAGTCAAAGCAGACACTCTGAAAACACTACAGGATGGAATAGGAGAAACCCTAGGTCTCCTTGGCACAGGCCAAAATTTTCTTAATAGAGACCCGGAAACACAACAAATCAAAGAAAGGTTGGACAAATGGGACTGAAACTGTAGAGCTTCTGCATGGCAAAGGACATAGCTAGCAAGATCAATAGAAAGCCCAGAGATTGGGAGAAGATCTTCACTAGCCATACAACAGACAAGGGTCTCATATCTAAAATATACCTGGAACTCAAAAAATTAAATCCCCCAACAACAAATCTTCAAAGAAACAACTGCCCAATAAATAAGTGGAAAGAGGAAAGAAGAGGAAAGAAGGATGGCCAATAAACACATGAAGAAATGCTCAACCTCCCTAGCCATAAAAGAAATGCAAATCAAAACAACATTGAGATACCACCTCACCCCAGTTAGAATGGCTAAAATCAAGAACTCTAACAACAACAGATGCTGGAGGGGATGTGGACAGAAGGGAATTTTACTGCATTGTTGGTGGGAGTGTAAACTTGTTCAACCACTTTGGAAAGCAGTATGGAGGTTCCTCAAAAGACTCCACATAGAGCTCCCCTATGACCTAGCAATCCCACGTTTGGGCATTTACCCAAATGTTTACAAACAAGACCACACTAAAGCTACCAGTACAACTATGTTTATTGCAGCATTATTTACTATAGCTAAGATATGGAACCAACCCAGATGCCCCTCAATAGATGAATGGATCAAGAAAATGTGGTATATATACACAATGGAATTCTATACCTCCATCAGAAAGAATGACATTGCCCCATTTGTTAGGAAATGGAAAGGCTTAGAAAAAATTATATTAAGTGAAGTAAGCCAAGCCCAAAGAAACATAGGTCCCATGGTTTCCCTTATTTGCAATAACTAGTATATGTCTGAGTCAAGCAGAAAAGGTCAGATAAGTTGATGTTAGGGAAATGAACCCTAAGATATGTATTCAATTTTTTTTCTTTCATGCGATTGTTTCTAACACATTTATAAGATTATTTCTTTGTTGCTTTGTATGTCCCTCCCCCACGATATAACCCTGCTTTCACTGTATTTGATGTGGGTATAATTTGTGGAGGGGAAGGGGAAAAACAAATCGTTTAAATAGGGATACAGGTGGACCCATTGCAACAATGAGATATACAAGTGGTTATGTTGAAAACAAACTTTACAACTTTGGTGCGGGAGGGGGGGGGTGAAGCGGGTAGATTGTGGGGGGGGTAGGGGAGGATGGGAAGGGATGGGAAGGGGAAACAAAGGAGGAGGCTACAATGCTTGATAAGAAATGTACTCATTATCTTGCCCATGTAATTGTAACCCCTCTGTTCAGTATTTTCACAATTTAAAAAAAAAAAAGGAAGTAGAGCCGGGCACCAGAGGCTCACGCCTATAATCCTAGCTACTCAGGAGGCTGAGATCTGGGGATCACAGTTCAAAGCCAGCCCAGGCAGGAAAGTCCATGGGACTCTTATCTTCAATAAACCACTCAGAAAACCGGAAGTGACTCAAGAGGTAGAGTGTTAGCCTTAAGCTGAAGAGCTGAGGGACAATGCCCAGGCCCAGAGTTCAGGTCCCACAACCAACAACAACAACAACAAAAAAGTAGAGAGCCAGATTTCAGGGGGGAAAAAAGCTAAATGAAAGCATGATGTCCTGAGTTCAAGCCTAGTACTGGCACAAGTATACATATATACAAACATACATACATACATACATACACACACTATACAGATATAAAATATTAATTAAATTATACCATACTATGCTATAAATGCCCCAAATAAATACTCAGAAATTTGTGGAGAAGCCTTTATCCTGTAAAGAGAACCTGTATTCCAACAAACATATTGGTTTTGGCAATCACAAATGATTCTTGCCTGAATCAGTTAATTCTTCAGTGGTTGCAATTACTCTGTGTATGTATGTGTGTGTGTGTGTGTGTGTGTGTGTGTGTGTGTGTGTGTGTGTGTGTGTGTGTGTGTGTGTGTGTGTGTGTGTTGCTAAGGATGGAAACAACAACTTCTTGAACACTTGGCAAATTCTTAGCCCTGGCTGGCATGATCATGTCTAACTCAATCTTCTTTTCACATCTGTTAGTTGATGTTAAAAAGAAGAATAGCTTTCCCTTCTCCCTCTACTATCTTAGTGTCAATGCTGACTTAAAAACGTGTTTTTAAAGTTATGGACCTTTCCATGGGGATCTGGAAAAGCATGTTCTATTTGTCAGCATTTTTCGGCCTCGATGCCAGACTCTTCTGCTTGTAACATTATGTGCTGCCCTAGCAGGACTTAGGTCAATGCAATCTTGTGAAAGGCACTAAATCAACTCTACCCTTTCCTCCAGCATCCCATTTTGGTCCATTTAGTTATTCATGAACCAAATGTACAGAATGAGGGCTCACGCTATAGAGCGTCCATAGTTAATCTCACTTGGCCCCACCAATGATGACCTTCACTGATGATGAAGTAGAGCAAATGACTGATGAGAACTGTCACAGGGTGAAGAACAGGCACTTCGGGGCACAGCATGAAAAGAAGCAGGCAGCAGCACTACCACAGGGAGCCTTCAGGACCTACTTGAAGGATGGACAGAATGGAGAATGTACCTTCCAGGTGTTTCAGAACCAGAGAAGTATTCATGGGCCCCAAGTTTGGAGGATGTGGGATTGCTGGGTAGAGCTGGAAATAGCAAAACAGTTCTATTCTGTAAAATGATATGTTACTAGCCCAGCATGGTGGCTAATACTTGTAATCCCAGCTATTGAGAAGGCAGAAGCAGGAAGATCACAGGTCAAGACCAGCCTGAACAAAGTTATCTCAAGAGCCCTACCTGTGAAACAAATAAAGAAAAAGGACTGGGAGATGGCCCATAATGGTAGAACTAAGTTCAATCTATCCCACTCCCACAAAAAGGAAAAGAAAGTCACTCTACCAAGTACACTGTTGTATACCCTACTTGTTTGTTTGGGAAGTAGTAGGTTCCAACTCAGGGCTTCCTTCTTGCTAAGTACATGTTCTACTATCTAACGCTTGAGCCATAATTCCAGCCTTTTCACTAGGAGTAGAGTTTGGTTCATATCTGTTTAGTGGGTTTTACATGAGTCATGTTCTTTTTTGGGGGGGTCTGGTCGTGGGGCCTGAACTCTGGGCCTGGGTGCTGTCCCTCAGCTCTTCAGCTCAAGGCTAGCGCTCTACCACTTGAGCCACAGAGCCACTTCCGGCTTTTTTCTTTTTGCTTATGTGGTACTGAGGAATCGAACCCAGGGCCTCAGGCATGCAAGACAAGTGCTCTACCACTGAGCCACTTTCCCAGCCCAAGGCATGTTCTTTGTATTAAAAGGCCATGATTTATTTAACCAATCCTTACTAATAGACATACATCTTGTTTCCATTTTCTTTGCTGCCATTATCTTTGTTTATTCTTCCTCTCTTTCGTGTATCTGATGGTTTCCTTAGGATAAATGCAGGCAGGATTTTTGGCTTCCAAGATCAAAGCCCAGCCAGAGGATCCAAAGGCCAAGTGACACAGTGGCTGCCTCCCTTGGCCTTGCATAGGAAGAAAGCGCAAGAAGGCTGCCTCCCACTGGACTCAGATGAACACACCAAGCGTGAAAGCCAGATTTCAACTAACCACACACCAATTACTGCCAAGATGGATGAGTTAAGATTCCAGGCAGGCACACTGACACTTTTCTAGACATAAAAGTAAAGCAACTTACACAGACTAATATCCTGGCCCCAAGATGCTACAGGAGCAAATGGAAAGAATGGAAAGGTTTAGAAGCCATTCTGCCTAGAGATACACAACTCCGTCCTACAGATGTTGGCAGTAATTAGCACAACTGGGTAATCAACAATCACAGCTGGGTAACTGGTACCCACTAAGCCCAGCTTTTTAGGACTGTTTTTGAGACAAGGTTTCACTATGCAGACCAAGTTGATCCGGAACTCACTGTACAGTCCAGGTCTCCTCACACTTGCTACCCACCTGCCTTACCTGCTGTTAGGACTTCAGCTACGAGCCATCATGCCCAGCATTTAGTTCTGTAGCAACTTTCGAAATATATCTACAACGAAAAGCCATTTGGTCACTATCTAGCTATCTATTTATCTAGCGAGCGAGCACATACTTTGTACCAGGCACTGTAATTGTGGAAAAAAATGAATAAAGGTTGTCCCTGTTACTGAATTCAGGTCACCAAGTCTAAGGGCCAAAAGATTCTTACTCTCCATGAAGAACTCAAGAACAGACCCAGAAGAGATTTAAGTAGAAACAGGTTTATTCATGCAAAGCAAAGCGAAAGCAAAATCAAACTCTAACCTCTCTGTACATCATCTTTATAATAACAATTTAAAAAAAAATTAAAGCAAAATTAATAGGGCAAACTCATCCTTCAGATGGAAAGTTCAAGAAGGTTTAAAAAGGAGAGCTGAAGGATCCCAAGACCTCAAGATTGTACGGGAATGCACAGCCATGATCACTGCTGGAACACTGGGTTCTGTGTCTTTAATTGCTTTATGTGTCATCAGCAACTCCCATGTGTCAGGATGTGTCATCAGCTCCTCCCACAAGCCAGACCAGCAGTGGGCGGGGGAGTTCTGAGCCTTGGATGATCAGGTTGAGGCAATCATTTTCCACACACTACAGAGGCTGCAGGTCAGCAAGACCCTGCTGTGTGTCACAAGTTGTTCCATTAGCGTCAGCAGGCCAGGATGTGATGTTTTTAAACCAACATCTAAGCCAGTGTCCTAGTTTTTATATCGGTTCAGGCCCTCCATAGACACTACTAGTCAACCCCTCTGGTAGAGTGTAGGCCACACCAGGACCTCATCCAGTCATCCTTGGCCCATCCAACATTTGGCACAGGACCAGCGCCAGGAAGTACCAATTTACACCAGTGCAGTCTGCGCAATTGTTAAGGACAACTGTCATTGACAGACACAGAACCAGAACAACAGTGCAGGGCACTGAGTGAAACACTGATGATGGCCAGGTGCCAGTGATTCACACTTGCAATCCTAGCTACTGAGGAAGCTGAGATCTGAGAGTTGTAGTTCAAAGCCAACTCAAGCAGCAAATCTGAGAGGCTCTTACCTCTAATGAACCACCAAACAGCTGGAAGTGGAGGAGTTAGCTCCATGAACAGAGAAAGCCAATCAAGAGTGCAAGGTCCAGTAAACTATTTCATAAAATGGCGATAAAATATTATACTCACCTAAGATGTTTATTAAACCTTCTGTGAATCCACACTTTGCTAAAACTGGTCAACTTCTTTTTTTTTTTTAAGTGCAAAGCCCAGAGTTCAACCCCCATACTCATACACACACACACACACACACACACACACACACACACACACACACACACACACACACACACACAGAGACACAGAGACAATATATGGACAGACAAGAGGGTCACAGGTGGCTGTCAGAGGGGACAGTGCACAAGCTGAGCTGTGAGACACAGGACCAGGGGGCAGAGGGCACAGAGCCCCAGGGACAAGCCTCTCCTCTTGGCTCATGTTAACATTGGACAAAGATCCAGAGCAGGTGACACAGCCACTCTTGGCACTGGGAGCCTGTGAATCAGCCTGGAGCTGGGCTCAGGGCCAGGTATGTCTCCTCTGGGATGGAGAATGCCATCCCCCTCCCCGCAACTTCTCAAGACAAATCCCAAACCCAGAGCGCAGTACAATCTGCTTTTCACCCAGCCGTCCCTTCTCTCTCCAGCCCTCTCTATTACACTTGCGTCCAGCTTCCCAAAGGTGGCCTGACTTCAGACCTACACACATGGTACTACCTTGTGTCTTCTTCCAACACCGTCCCTTTACCTGGTTCTTTTTTGGCTCTCTTTGAGCTCTCATCTGAGAAGCCCCTGCTTCACATTTCCCACATTCCACCCCTGGGTCCTCTCCTCCATGCTACCCCTGCCTTCTTTACTCCTGCAACAGCCCCCGTCACCCGGGACTGAAATCAGCTCTTCGTGTCCCTGTGTCCCATGAGGGCTCCTTTGGGGCAGACATGTCCTGCAATGTGGCACTGACTGTCCTCAGATTAAGTTTGCAGAAGTAGCCACGGCAGGGCAATTATTATGTCCAACTCTCAAGCTTTTACATCAGTTTCTTCACCCAATCAACTCTGCAATATAGTTATCAGGATGATTCCCAGCCTCTGACCTGATTCTTCAGCTTTCCCAATGGTTTTCCTACAGAAAAATATACAAACATGAATAAGAGCTCAATACAGTTTTATATAGTGAACGATCACTTGTACCAGTAAGTAGGATGTTAGCAGTATCTCTAAATGGACCAATGGGGATTGGCCCTTCCCTGCAACTGCCCCTCCCTCTACACAGAGCTATAACCTGACTTCTCATGCAATAAGTTTATTTTGCTATTGTTGAATTTTATAGCAATGGAATCATAGAATATAAAGTGTGTGTGCGTGTGTGCATGCACGCGCCAGTATTGGAACTTCAATCCAGAGCCTCACACTTTTCCTTGCCTTTTATGCTTAAGGCTTGTACTCTACCACTTGAGCCATATCTTCACCTCTGGTTTTTTGCTGGTTAATTGGAGATAAAAGGTCTCTGAGAGCCAGGCACTGGTGGCTCATGTCTGTAATCCTAGCTACTCAGGAGACTGAGATTTGAGGATTACAGTTCAAAGCCAGCCCAGGCAGGAAAGTCCAAGAGATTCTTATTTCTGATTAACCACCAAAAAGCCAGAAGTAGAGCTGTGGCTCAAGTGGCAGAGTACTAGCCTTGAGCAAAAAAAAGCTCAGGTCTTGAGCTCAAGACTCAGGACTACCACAAAAACAAAAATAAAGTCTCTCAGATTTATGTGCCTGGGCAGGATCCAAACTTTGATCCTCAGATCTCAGCCTCCTGAGTAGCTCAAAATTTAGGCTTGAGCCACTAGCTCAAGACTACATACTCTTTTGCATATGGTTTCTTTCAGTCCATATTGTCTCTGGGTTTGTCAGTATTCAGATCGAAGGCGGTACTTTGTTCATGCTGTTGGACTTTGGGTCAATTTCTAGTTTGAGCTTATTACAAAAAGCTGCTGTCAGCTTTCTTACACATGTCCTCTTTGTGCATTGAACTGTGCTATATGGAGAGGCTCTAATCTGAATTTTCATCTTGTTGTAGCACTGGGGGTTTGAACTCAGGACCTCAGGATTGCTGCTTTGCCACATGAGTCACACCTAAGCTCTTTTAGGCGATGTCTTGCATCTTTGCAAGGGGCAAGAATCAAGACCTTAGTCCTCCTACCTGCAGTAACAGAGTCAGGATCACAGGTGAGCATCATGTCACCAAGTTGATTTTGTTGCGATAAGGGTCTCACTAACTTTTGCAAAGGGCTGGACTTACATTGCAATCCTCCAAATCTTCACCTTCCAAGTAACTGGGATTACAGACATGAGCTACTGCCCTGGTCCCCAGCTGCTTTTATTGAGTAAGTGAGGTGGACAACTGTGCCTCAACCTAGCTTTAAAGCAAGAGGAGTCATTTCTAACAACGGAGTCTGAAGGTGATCTCCTGGCCCACAACACCCTCTATAATGGACACCACATAAATAAGTCTGCTGCTTAGTGAGGCTTCTGCAACTTCACAGTGGTACGACATTGGCAGGGTGAGCAGGGTAGCTACACCTCAATCTCCTCATCTGTAACACAAACTGAATGGGCTGTTGTGAGGATCAAACTGATGACTGTCCTGAAGAGCAGACCAATACTTGCCATGAACCATCTTTATTCCAGATGCTTTGCAACATTAGCCCTCAGTACTCCTGCACTCATCTTAGGGGGTAAGGCTCATTCTTCTTGTGAAGTTGGGAAGCTGAGGTGCAGAGAACTTTGGTGATGGACTGACACTCAGCCAGTCAAGGGCGGTGTCAGCTTTAATCAGACTTTCCAGACACCCCAGCACGCTGCGTGTGCTTGCTGGAAGGCAGAGTTAAACTCTGCAACTCTGCAAAACTAACTGGTCAGGGGAGCCATTAGTTGCCTCTCAGCCAGTGTCCTAAAACCACACAAAACCACAAGACTCTCCCAGGGTGGCTGTGAAGATTAAATAAATGGGTTTGTGGGGGTGAAAGGAAGGGGAACTAACCTTTCTTTGGGGAGTCAAATGCTTTATCCATATGACATGGTTTTGTTCTCACACTGGCCTTCAGATGAGGAGCTTCCTTCCCAATTTGAACTGAGGCTGGATTGTCTCCTAACTCCATGTCCCTAAGAAGATGGAGAGGGAATGTGGGTCTACCACTTTCATCACCCATTCACCTCCAAGCTTCTGCTCAGAGGAAGAAAGACACCTGGCAAATCCACACTGCAGCGTAGACAGAGACCAGTGCCAGAAGCACACACTCATAAGCCTCACACTGTCTTTGTACACACACACACACACACACACACACACACACACACACACACACACACACACACACACACAGAGCTCCCTATCAAGAAAGCCATTGTCAGACGCATGCAGTTGAAATACTTGAAATGTTAAAACACTGCGTTTTTTTATTTTCTTTCAAGAGCTCCTTCCTAATCACAAGAGACCACTTAGTGTGAGTGGGGCCCAGGAATGTTGATTATCATCGAGCAGAAAGCCCCTCAAGCCTCAGCCCCTCCCTAGGAACACATTAATCAGGACTCTCACAGTAAAATTAGAGAGCTGACCATGACCATCAACCTACTGGCAGAAGTCCCCAGGTTCCAGCCCACAAGTCACTGGTAGGTTCTGCTGCCTGAGCCCAAAACCCTCGGTGGCAGGCCCCACCTTTGGCCCCTCCCTCACAAGTCCATTGCCCTCCCCTTCTAGAAAGGGCTGGGGCCTGGGCTGCTTCCTCCCCTCAGCCTTCTGATCACCCACCATGAGGATTTGAATATTAATAAGATGTTGCACTCCTCCAGCTCCATTCATCTTAATGATTTTTAAGGGCTTGTCTTTAATTCCCTTTCTCTGGGTGACAGTGTTCCCCGCCTCCCTCCCCACTCCACTAGTGCTAAAAGAAATTCGTCTTTGCATCTATGCTGTTTTCTCTCACAAGGCCCCACTTCCTTCTGAAGAAGATAGGGTGTTGTCTTGGAGGTGGAAAAGTCAAGAAAAATGTGTGTGTGTGTGTGTGTGTGTGTGTGTGTGTGTGTGTGTGTGTGTGTGTGTGTGTGTGTGTGTGTGTGTGTGTGTGTGTGTATGCGTGTTTCTAGGGCTTGATAGCTTGAACTCAAGTCCCTTTTTTGCTTTTTTGCTCAAGAATAGCACTCTACCACTTGAACCACAGCTTCACAGCTCCAGCTTTCTTGTGGTTAACTGGAGATTTAAAAAAAAAAGAGCCTCACGGACTTTCCTGCCCAGGCTAGCTTCAAATTATAATCCTTGGAGCTCAGCCTCCTGAGTAGCTAGGATTACAGGCATGAACCACCGATGTCCAGCTAGAAAAAGGATTTCAAGAAGCATCATTGCAAAAGACAATGAAATGGGGGCATTATTGTATAACACACCATGGAGGACTGGACCACCACATGGAAACCTCATGGTTTGTCAGAGCTTCCACGATGCTTCAGCCATTCCCACTGGTAGGAGGGTAGACATTCAAACCCATCATGCACACATCCATGTGCTCATACTTAGCCAGGCGCTGGTGGCTCATGCCTGTAATCCTAGCTACTCAGGAGGCTGAGATCTGAGGATCTTGGTTCAAAGCCAGCCTGGGCAGGAAAGTCCGTGAGACTCTGATCTCCAATAAACCACTAGAAAACCGGAAGTCGTGCTGTGGCTTAAGTGGTAGAGTGCTCATCTTGAGCTGAAGAGCACAGGGACAATGCCCAAGCCCAGAGTTCAAGCCCCACAAAAAAAAAAAAAAAAAAGATGCATACTAGAATGACTGTAGCAGCATATGTAGTATAGCCTAAATCTACTCAAATAACCACCCATGAGAGAATGGGTATATTTATGCCATGGAATATTAGAAACAAGAATGCAAGCATTACAGTTATACACAGCAGGATGATGTCCACCACAAATATGATATTAATTTTTTTAAAGCCTTAATATAAGCTAATAAAATTTAAAGGAAGCCAGGCCCTGATAGCTCACATGTGTAACTAGCTACTCGGGAGGCTGAGATCTGAGGATTGCAGTTCAAAGCAAGCCCAAGCAGACAAATCCAATTCACATCTCCAATTAACCAACAACAGCACAAAAAGGATCATGTTATACAAGTACCCTGGTACCAGCACAGAAAGTAAATTATAAATAAAAGCCAGACACAGAAGAAGATAGCATGATTTCTTGGATACAATACTCAAAAATGGCAAACACCAAGATGAGCCTGGTAGTCAGCTTCATGTTACGTAAAACTTTTTCAGGGTGCAAAGATGACATTCATGCAGACCACCACAAACTCAGTGCTCAACCTTTCTCCCTCTGATGGGCAAAGCTGGACTGACTCAGCTGAGAGGGAGAAATCTGATCGATGTCCTTCTTAGGCCAGAGATGGAATTGAGATTTCCAGGAATGAAAGACAGAGGGGAGTGTCTTGCATTGAAGGAGGAAGAGAAGACAGCTGTGCTTTTTGCAGAACTTTAGGGTGTGTGGCATGTACTGATTTCCTAAAGCTTCTGTGACAATGTCCACAAAGTTCATGACATAAAGCAACAGAAACTGATTCTCTCACAGTTCTGGAAGCCAGAAGTCTGAGATCAAGGTGTTGGCCAACAGGACTGTATTTCTTCCAAAGTTCAAAAGGTTCTGCTTATTACCCTTTCCGTTTCTGGAAGACATCCCATGGCTTACTCAGCCTATGATCACACCATTCCAATCTTTGCCTCTGTTTTCAAGTCACCTTCTCCTGTATCAGATTTCAATTCTTCCATCTGTCAAATCTCCTATGTAGGTCCCCTATTGGGACTCTTACCATTAAATTCAGAGCCACTCAGACAATGCAGGATGACCTCCTCGACACAGTTAATTCAACACAGTTAATTCCATCTGTAATTAATAGACCTGTTTCCTCAAATAAGATCACTCTTAGGTTCTAGGAATTAGAGTATGTATGTATGTTTCGGTATCCTTCCCCCATTTAACTCACTACAGGGGTTACAGTAGAATATTAGTGAAAATGGACATCATAATCTTAACTTTTATAGCAGAATTCACTTGCTTCCCCAACCTAGTCTTGTATTGCATCTGGTGAATAACAGTGGGCAGGTCTATAAGGCTTTTGTTTTACTAAGTATAGAGGTTTGGGGCCAGAGTTAAATCAACCAAAAGTGAGGCAGTTGATAAAGAAAATGTAGGCTATGGGATATATTCATTCAAATATACTCATTCATTCAAAAGGTGTTGGGAATGTGATGGTGAGGCAGACACAGCGCCTACCTTCAAGTGCAGACTGCCAGTTATCCTGATGTTCAGGGTCAACCCTTCTACACATTTCACCTGCCTCCTAATCTTAGCAAAAACATACAGTGCTTGCTAATGCTGAGTAGATAGGCTCAAGGAAATACCATCTTGTTCCCCAAGCTAGAATGAAGCCAAGCCAGACTTCTCCAAGAAGGCTAAACACAGCTCACATGCACAACTGGAACTAACTACATATCCAGCATTCACTTCCTTATGGCCAGAGCACTTTGATCTGCTTTTGGAAAATGACCATCAATCAAATGCCTTCCTCTGAATTCCCAGCCACCAAAGAAACACATGGCCCAAGCTGGGTCAATGAGACTTGTGAGTTGAATCCTATAAAGAGAATATGGGACCAAATCAATAGTGGAAAGAGTTTAGCCCAAGAGATGTGATGAGACTAATGCCTGTTCCCTGGACCATTTCCCATGTGAGAATTCTGATTTTTTAACATCAGTGGTCTATTCCTCATCCTTCCAACAAACTCCCTTTTTGCTTAACTTAGACTTTTTCAAGCAAAGTACCCTGCCCAATGAATATGATTATGAGAAGTCCCAATCTGGGTCTGGGTACCTTCAGATGAGAAACACAAATGATGAGGACCTGACTGGAAGTACATACGGTCGGATCTTATATCCTTACAGCTCGGTATACTACTTGTATAACAAGACAGCTACAATCCAGATCCAAAGGCTCCCACAGCTAACACTGATTGTCCCTAGTTAACAAGGACACTCGCCTATCAGTACCAGCCCTCAGGAAAAGGCCACCCTGACAGTAGACATCAGATTCACCTGTGTCAGGTGAAGCCTTCAATTAACAACCTAAGCTCAAAAAGCATTGATGCAGCAATCCTTACACCTTGTGTCTAAATTCAGTTCTATACTTCTCTGAGGGTCTCTGAGGATCCACAACATGGCAAGCTTTTCCTTCTAAACACAAGAACATCCGTACAGATCACAGGGGAAATAATCAGGGGAGACAAAGCTAAATTTATTCCTCCAATTAATCTCCTTGCCCATGCTCTTGCCTATCTTCAGTCTATGTACCAAATCTCTTTTTGCCCCAACTGGTCTGAGTATACTCATTAGCAAATACTAACATCATAGACAAAGGCTGTTTTGCTGCCTTCTTTCAAAAAGTATTTTAATTTTGAGCCCATTCTTCTCATTATCTCCAATCTCTTTTAATATCCTGTTTAAAGTGAGTATGATTCCCTTACATGAACAAGCAAGTCCTTTAATACTCCTGAGACCAGGCTATTAGCTCTCTAAGAACTCCAAATTCCTATCCAACTTATTACCCAGTCTAAATTTCAATTCAGTACAAAACCAAGAAAACTACATACATCTCTGTGTGTGTGTGTGTATGCACAGACAGACACATTTAAGAGCCGGTGGGCATCAGTAGCTCATGCCTATTATCCCAGCAACTTAGGAGGCTGACATCTGAAGACCAAGATTTGAAGCCAGCCCAAACAAGAAAAGTCCGTTAAGACTCTGCTGTCCAATTAACTACCTCAAAACTCCAGAAGGCCAGGTACCCGGTGGCTCATACCTGTAATCCTAGCTATTCAGGAGGCTGAGATCTGAGGATCACGGTTCAAAGGCAGCCCGAGCAAGGAAAGTCCGTGAGACTCTTATCTCCAAAAGTGGCGCTATGGCTCAAGCGGTAATGTTCACTTTGAGCTGAAGAGCTCAGGGACAGTGCCCAGACCCCAAGTTCAAGCCCCACGACCAGCCAAAAAAAAAAAAAGTGAAGCTGTGTCTCAAGTGATAAGGTGCTAGTTCTGAGGAAAAAAGCTCAGACAGAACCCAGGCCTTGAGTTCAAGCCCTAAGATGGGCACAAATTTTAAAAAATAAAGCCTGTGAAGAATATGGTGTCAGTCTTGATGATTACAGACCACAGGGGAGACTGAGATCAGGGCACAGTGAAACATGTGTAAGCTAGAATCCGAGGGATGGTATTAGGGCCTTCTGTAGAACTCTCCTGTTTCAGGAAAAGATTATGTTCTAAAAGTTCAATTTCAAACTGATAGATTTGAAGTTCATAATTTTTCCACAGACACATCCTTACAAACAGTGGCTCATTTCTTAGGCTACTCTACCAGCGAATTAGCTGTATGTTCTGCACCAACAATACCCATACATAGGATTTGCCTGCCTTAATATGAGCACAGCACACTGCGCCTGGATGTCCAATGGAAGCCCATTCATTTATTCACGTATTTCCCCATCAAGGTTCAGCAGTTCTCTTAGAGGTCTCTCCCTCCCTTCCTCCAACCCAGCCTCAGGCCCCAGTGCTTTGGGGCAGGCCGACCCTTACTGTAAACCCACACCACACCAATCAACACAGAACTCTCTTGTCTCATCTTCAGCCGCTCCTCACCCCGACCTTCCCGCATCTACACTCTAGGTGGCTACTTTTTAGATACAAGCTCAGCAACCAGTTTGTCAAAACTAAGGCCCAATGCCTCCCTAGTCTATTTGTTCCACTCTCTGCCTGTATTCAGGCCAGCCAGCCAGCCCTCAATGCCTCAAACCTGTTCTTGTTGCCATTCTTGCCTTTCCTCCACCTAGAATGGATGGATTTCTCCATCTCAGCCTGGATTTGTCCACCAATCTTGTCAGGATCAAGCTCCTATGTCCAAAGCAAGCTTTTAACTTTTGTGAGTTTATTGAATTATATGAACGTTGTGTTCACTTGTCAACAAACAGGGACAGTGCCTACAGTGAGCCAATAGGACAGCCTCAACAGAAAGTGCACCCCCCCACCCCCCAAGGGCAGACCATGTCCTGCTAGCATCGCTTGCTGCCTTTACAGCTGAAGAGACAGTAAAGGCCTACCTTCAGTACCTTCTAGCTGCTTAAGTAACAATCTCAGTGAGCTCTACAATCCTTTCTCTGAAAAATGTATTGCCTTAGACATGAGTTCCCAAATCCAGTGAAGTATCAGAATCACTAGGAACTTTAAAGTTACTGAGAATGACACAAGATATTTTCATTTTTTCAAAGTCCCCAGGTGAGCTGAGTGTGGTGGTGGTTTGCATGTAATCAAAGCACTCAGGCAGTTCAGGCAGGAGAATTGGGATTTCAAGGCTAGCTGGACTAGCTTACACAGCCCTGTCAAAAAAAAAAAAAAGACTAACTGCTTCTCCTGTACAGACTGGGATAGCCACGGAAACCTAAATCAATCCTTACAAAACAGAGTATTAACATCCCAACAGGAGGAAGAACAGAACTGAAAGGATGAAATACCCTGAACTTAAATCACACACATAAAGGAACCACAGATATGATACTACTCCCAACTCCAATCCCAGCCTTCCAGAGCCACTACTAGAAAGCAACTGAGGAAACTGCCTTGCAAACACATTCGCTCAGCCCAGCCTCTGAAGCAGTAACAGTGAAACTCCAGGAAGAGTAGTATTTCCCAAGGGCTAAAGTCTGTGACTCAGTGTTGCTACTACTAAAAATGTAAAAGAGGAAGGACTTCAACCAGCAGCCTGCAGTGAACAAAGATATTGGCAACTGCAACACTGCCTGTTATTGGATAGTGTTGAAAAGGCAGCTTAGACCAAGACAGTGGCAATGTGCAAGATCTTTCCTCCTATTGTCCCAATTTTTCCCCAATAAACAGGAAGAAAAAGGAGACAGAGCCCTGCTTCTTTTCATTGTCCTGTCTTGGGATACAGACTCAGAAGGTTCATGCTCAAGACAAAAGCAGCTCAGGAATAGTCTGGCTCCAACATGACAAATAAGTACATTAATTCTATAAAGTTTCAAAACTCAGAACTATGGGGTGCCGGGGCAGGTCTAGAAAAGCTAGAGAGCAGCATACTATCGTCAGATAACTCCTATCCCAAAATTCAAAAGCATCCTAAGTCATTCAACTGAAAACCCCAGAAATCCTACATCCTTTTCCCAGCTATACGTCTACTATATTCCTTTACCAGCAAAAATTGATTATATAAATGTTCAGAAAAGGGCCAGTAGAGCAGAGGTACAGACACTTCAAGTTATACTTTTTCTTTCCTTTTTTTTTTTTTAGTGCTGGTCATGGGGCTTGAACTCAGGGCTGGGGTGCTGTTCCTGACCTTTTTGCTCAAGGCTAGTGCTCTACCATTGAGCCACAACTCCATTTCTGGCTTTTTTGATGGTTAAGTAGAGATAAGAGTCCTATGGACATTCCTGCCTGGGCTGGTTTTGAATTGTGATCCTCAGATTTCAGCCTCCTGAGGAGTGAGTAGCAAGGATTACTGGTATAAGCCACCAACGTCCCACAAAGTTAAACACTTTAAAGTACAAGTTGTACCAATGAGGGGAATAGAAGGGGGAAAAAAACCCTGCTCTCAGGCAGTCAGATTAATAAAAGCACTTACCATTAGAATCCTCTTCACGCAGGACTTTCCACCATGCAGTTTGAGTATACATGCAATGTAACAGGAAGTATGGCTTCTAGAATTTTATAAGTACATTTTATTAAAGCCACAGGTCAATAGGGGAACATGAAAGTTTAGGTTCAGACAATCCTCACCTCCTATTTTGCCATACAAATATGAAGAGGTTCACACAAACTTTATTAAAGGTGAGAAGCTCTTTCCAAACTCCCATTTCCCAGAGTAACACACATCACAGTTTAATAAAGGGGAAAGGACAGTCATACTGTTAGAGCACAATTCCTGAAAAAGAAATGACCAAAATGTTCACGACCTACTCAAGTATGATAGCCACTCCCAACTGCTCCCAGCAGTCTGCTTTCAGATGAAGCATAAAGTAACTGTATGAAACACTGTAGCCTTCAGATAATTTTATTTGGTGATGAGCTGAGTTCTGATGGAAAGAGTCCATCTATGAAAAGGGAGTTGTAGGTATTCAAGCTGGTCCGATTTGCAAAGCATGTACATTCGTGACTCAAAATTAGAAGAGACCTTTAGACGCAAATGATTCTAAAGCCATTACAACCCCCAATTATGTGTGATTCATTCAGATGTGCTGAGATTAGCTTTAAAAACTCAGCCACATATAAAAGAACTGTACTTCCCTCACAATTAATGCTTGACAAAAAAAAAAAAAAAAAGGGGGGGTAAGGGGTGGGCGTCAGGGAAAAATCAATTTTAATCAGGTCTGAGGTTCTTCCCTCCACCTACAAAAGTGAACACACATCCATTGAACGGGAGTGAGCTTGAATCCATGCCAGAAGCCTCTCTCTGGGGCCAATGTGATCTCAGTTATCTCCAAACACAATACAATTCCTCTGGGTACACAAGCCAGTGTGCTCTGCCCAGGAAGCACTGACGGGTCATGTCCACCCGTTTCAACCTAACCTCTGCTTCAAAAGCAACTCTACTAGTTTCCATCATTCAGGGAGGGGGGAAAAAAAAGGCTAGCAACAACCCTTGGAACTCATCAATAACTGACCAGGCACTCACTAACAAAATGGTGCTTCTTTTTATAAAAACACCTGACGAGGTGGCAAATGGTGGCAGCCGCAGTCAGGTAGACACAAGTGCTTCAGTCTTCTCCCCTGCTACCGTTCCGCCACTAAACAGGAAAGCAACTGTGTATGTTCTCTGTGACCAAGCTTTGGCAAGTCAATAAATATGAGTTTGTCAAAGACAGAACTATTTGATGGGCACCTCCCCCTAGGTGTATCTCTGGAAGCTGGGAAAAGGAAGGAGGCATGTGTATAGGAAGAGGGAAGACTCCGTCAACAGGCTTTGGTAACCCAAGCCCAGATGCCCAGCTGGGTGACAGCAGATGAGGAATTGCTAAAAAACCCATTATTCAGATGGAAAGGGAAGAGGAGGAAACACCAAAAAAAGAGTCAGTTTTGAAATTTGGATGATTGATATTTGTTCTTCATAGCAGTAAGGACTTGAATGAGAATCATGAAACTTGAGGAACACTTGTATTTTCCTTCAGGACTTAAAAGGATTTTTGTCTCATACTGAAAGACTACATTCAGTGTGGGTCAGGTCCAAGAGTGGCAGGAGGACTCAGTCGCTAGGCAACCCAGCACTGGGAGGAACCATGGCCGACGGCGTGGCGCGCCTGGCAGGCAGGCCAGAGGCTGCTCCTCACTGGTCTCCAAGCCGAAAGCCCTGGCCCCAGTTGTGTCTCCTGCCTCCATCCTGATCGGCAGCGCGTCTCATGCTAGCAGGGGGTACACCGAATCCTGACACTCCTCCTCTCCTGCTGGGCAGCCAGCGGTATCTGGAGCACAGAAGGGGAAACAAAGGCAGAGAAGAGCACAAGGTCACTTCCACACCATTTCCTCTCCTGGATGTTCCCAAGGCACCTGTCATGTTGAAAGAGGCCAGGAACAATGTCTTACTTAGCTCTGCTTTTTCAAAATACTTAATGCAGTACCCCCACCACAGATGGCACTTGCTTTTCCTGCGCCTTAGCTTTATCAAGTTTTCAGTTAAATTCACACTCTAAACATTTTTTTACTGATTATGAAAGCAATTCATGCAGAACAGTATGGAAACAAAAAGATTACACCCACAGCCAACAGCCAGAATGAACGACCAAAAGCATCTTAGTGTATCTAAACATGGATCAAATGGAATCAAAGAACACAAAATAAATTCACTTTCAGAGGATAGATCCACAGACTGCAAGCCTTGAACTCAAGCTCCCTCTCAGTTGAGTTCATCAAGGAAACATGGAGAAAAGGCTTTCTGTCTGGAAGGTAGAAGGAAGATGTGTGTGTGTGTTAGAAGGGGTGTGTGTGTGTGTGCTGGGTGTTTTTAAAGCTTATTCATCATCTTCCGGATAGAAGGAAGGTAAGGGGTGTGTGTGTGTGTGTGTGTGTGTGTTAGAAGGGGTGTGTACTGGGTGTTTTTAAAGCTTATTCATCATCTTTCTTCTGGGTAGAAGGAAGGTGTGTGTGTGTGTGTGTGTGTGTGTGTGTGTGTGTGTGTGTGTGTGTTAGAAGGGGTGTGTACTGGGTGTTTTTAAAGCTTATTCATCATCTTTCTTCTGGGTAGAAGGAAGGTGTGTGTGTGTGTGTGTGTGTGTGTGTGTGTGTGTGTGTGTGTGTGTGTGTGTGTGTGTGTGTGTGTGTGTGTGTGTGTGTGTGTGTGTGTGTGTGTGTGTGTGTGTGTGTGTGTGTGTGTGTGTGTGTGTTGTTTTTAAAGCTTATTCATCATCTTTCTTCCCATCTCACATATAGTGGGAAAGCTAAGGCTGAAAAGGGTTACATGATTTGATTCCTCATTGCACAAATTAATAAATTGGAGTCTCAGAACAGCAAAACAAATTTAAACCTAAGTCTATGCTCTCAATAGTACATTGCAACTATTTCCCTTCCTTGCCTAATTATTAGTAAATTAAAATCTGTTTAAGCCTATGATACTTGGCTTGGAGGAGGAGAGTAAGAACTGACACTCCTGTTTAAACTGGTCTTGGGAAGTAGAGGTGTGGCTCAAGTGGCAGTATGCCAGCTGTAAACAAAAACGCTGAATGAGAGCACAAGGCCCAGAGTTCAAGTCTCAGTTCTGGACCTTAATTAATTAATTAAAAAATACTCTGGAGTGAGGGGAAGGGGTAACCTTGTCAAAAAAAAAATACTCATTAGCTGACGTATGCAACTACAATCACTCTGTACATCATTTTTATAATAACAACAAAAACATTTAAAAATACTCTGAAGCACTCAAGAGTTAAACATATCAGGTGACTTTCCACACCTCAGCCTGATGAGCACCTATTGTATAACCTTATCATTCAGCATGCAGTTAGTTACCTGATACCAGGCACTGCTGTTCGCAAACTCATCTGAACTCCACAGCAATCCTAAGAACAGGACACTTCCATCACAGCCCTGCTTTCTTTAGGACAGCGCCATAGGCACTAGGCAAGTGGGGTTTGTTTTGTTTTGTTTTGGAAATGTTATCATGAGACAGGGTTTTCCTTGCTAAAGTTGCCCAGGCTGACCTTGCACTTGAGAACCTCCTGCCTCAGCCTCTGAAGTAGCTGGAATTACAGGCATATGCCATGGCACCCAGCTATATTATCCTTGTTTTACAAGGAAACTGAGGCAAGACTAAGTGAAAAGATTTGGGCTGGCACACTCACTCCTTATTATATTCAATGCCTCCTGAGCAGTAGAATGGAGTAAGACAGCAGTGAACAGGTGACCTGAGTCCTCATCTGCTTCTATCAACCTGAAACCTTCATCTTCTTTCCCTTCCCTACTTTCCTGTTCTTTTTGTTACTGGAGCTGAAAGGGTCTCAAGCGCTCTACCACTTGAGTTCTTCTGCCTTTTTTTTTTTTTTTCAGGTGAGGTTTTGTACTTTTCACCTCAACTGGCCTCAATTTTTATTATTTTCCAGAGTAGCTGGGACCATGGATGTGTGCTACTATGCCCTGCTTGTTTCTGACACAGGATCTTTCTAACTTCTGTATGGACAGGCCTAAGAACCACAGTCTCCTATCTCTACCTCCTAAGTAGTTGGGATTACAGGCATATACCAGAAAATTAACTATATGGAAGAACTACTTTTATAAATGGAATGCAGAATACCAATCATCTTAGAACTCTACAATTCAACTCTTCACATTTAAACAAGTGTAAAGCCAAGCATGGTAGTGTACATCTGTAATTCCAGCACTTGGGACACTGAGTAGAAGAGTAACACTCGGGACACTGAGGTAGGAGTGTATCAAGTTCTTTATCAACCTAGGCTACTATCTCCAAAAAAATGTTTTAAATACAGCTTTATCACTAAATCCAAACACTGAATGGACAATCTCTGACTACTTGTACAATAATATTTCTCCAAAGTCCATAATAAAGCAGAACAAGTGAAAAAGGCAATACTGTGGTTATCTTGCTTTGCTACCTACTCTAAGACAATACAGAAGCCAGCTCCCTTGCTTAAGCGAATAGTGAAATTAAATGCAAGTAATTAGTATAAAAAGATACCCAATTATACATAATCAACAAAAATGTATGGTAATTTCAAAGCAGTTACTGCTTTTGCAAGGAGCTACATTTTGTCATCTGATCTTTATGCAAATTTTAACAGAAGGGCTTCCAACAACAGAGAAAGCTCAAGTGGAAGGCAGGCTCCGGGGGGGCTACTGATTCTGCCATGAGAATCCTGGACACCACTCTCCACAACTGAGAAATAGCTATGAGCTGTTAAGTCAGAAAATAGCCACTTAAAGTAAAATAACTGTTGGGTGGTCTCTAAAGCACAAGCTTTTGTAAGTTGGTGCATCTGCCATTCTACTAGATAACCCTAGATCAGAAATTCAAGCCTGCTGTTATTGTATCCTTTGATAATTAGAAAGCAGATTGGTCATTTGTCTTTGTTTTCAGCCTGAAGGCACAAGTTTTACACACACACACACACACACACACACACACACACACACACACACACACACACACACACACACACACACACACACACACACACACACACACACACCAACAATGTATTTTTTCCGTATTTTATAGTCCACAATTAAAGTCTTCTACAAATATGTACAGAGGGAGGGGAGGGGACCCACTTAAGACTTAAGTTTTACTGCTTTCACTGACCCCTTAGGAAAATAACAGAACTACAAAACATTAAAATGAGCAGGATGCAAAGGAGTGACTTTGAGGGAACTGATTTTTGCTTTTAAGACTTTAAATGCAAGCGATTATTGCATAGCCCCAACATGAGATTATTAGGCGTGATTGTCAGGCAGGCTGTGACATCCAGATGGTGATTTAACTGGTCCCTTCCTGAACAGCCTTTTGCTTGGCTGACAGAATGGCCATGCTACTTACATACTCAAGTGTGTGAGCTCTACTTCTCGGCTCATCAGCCCCCCACCCCTCACATTAGGAATATGGCACATGGCTCTAATTTACAGAGTGCCTACCACCATGCTACCGACAGTCTGTGAAGACAGGGGAGCCCCTCAACCTACACACTAAGAGGCTTTTTAAATAACTTTCCCAGTATCTCAAAAAGCATACTCCCAAAGGGTCAACAGTCTGCAAAATATTCAAACCCAGGCATGATGGTTACATGTATGTAACCCCAGCACTCAGGAGGATTTCAAGTTCAAGACTAAGCCAGACTACATAATACATACCCAGACACCATCTCAAAAAATCAAAACAGTGAGATTTTGAAACTGCCAACCAATGAACTAATTTACCCTTCCTAAGCTGTCATCATGGGTAAACCTGATTTTCCACGAAAAAGCACACCACCACCCCTTTCTTTATACATCCCCATCCTGCTGCTCAGCACCCTGGAGTTGCAGCAAATACCTCATGGGTTTAACCCATGTTTAACCCATGTGGCTTCACTGCCGGTCGGTCTTCATAACTGTGTGGCCACACTAAGTCTTTGATTCATCCACATTTCTCCCTTAAACAGAGTAGTAAATCAACTCCTTGAGACTATAGACAACATGAGAACTATTCAGAGAGGGAGGGAACACTTACAAAAACTGAGGTGTAGACAGAAAATTCCTTCCACCCAAGTCCATTGGGTATCTGAACATTAGGAAGAAATATAGATGTCCAACAAGATTTCCAATTAGCTCATTGATTACCCTGCAAACAGAGAACCAAATTAGATTAAGTCCACTCAAGTAATAAAGTGAGATGTACCCAGTTTTAACTATTAGCATGAGAAAGAGGTCCTTCATTGCAACCCATTACATCTGTGAAGGCTAGGTGACAGCTTACAGTAGGCACTCTTACAGTATGAGTGACAAATGCACTCCAAGACAGAGGGAAAATCAGGCCTGATGAGCCAGTAGTCCCTCTGATACCTCCTTCAAACCTCTGCCTGTCCTCAGAACACTGTTTTGGCTACTACATGCTGCAGGAGTTGGAGAAACTGCAAAGTCAACTTCTGAGTTCTTTCAGTGCTATATTTATAAAACAGAGGCAAAGACATGCAGGGTACAAGAGAAGAGCATGGCGGTAATGGCAAGACAGACAATAAATGGCTATTCTCCTGTTTCTGGAGCCATTACATACTTCTCTGGCCTCTGAAGTATCCTTCAGTGTGAGACACCAGAGATTACTTATGAAAGCTGACCCGCACCCTGCATACTAAAATAAATGATGACCTGCTTCAGGTTTCCCAGGGCTAAAGGTTACAGAATTTCATGGAGACACTGCTACTATTACATACCCTTCTTTGTCTTCACCTGAAACCTGATTCCCGCCAGGGCAGTTCACCATCTGCAAACTCTGAGTCTGCCCTACTAGGTGGGAGAGCAAGCAGTGTTACCAAGCCCTGAACATGCTATGTTTAAAAAAAAAAAAAAAAAAAAAAAATGTCTGATCAACTCATTCACTTCTCCCTATTAACTTGAGGAAGAAGTCAGGATAACACACAGCAAACATCAGAAATACGAAGAATGTGAAACATTAGGATCTACTAGATTCTTTTTTTGTTGTTTTGTTTTGGTTTTTTTTTTTTTTTAGGTCCAGTCGTGGGGCCTGAACTCTGGGCCTGGGCACTGTCCCTCAGCTCTTTAGCTCAAGGCTAGCGCTCTACCACTTGAACCACAGCACCACTTCCGGATTTTTTCTTTTTGCCTATGTAGTGCTGAGGAATCGAACCCAGGGCCTCAGGCATGCAAGGCAAGCGCTCTACCACTGAGCCACCTTCCCAGCCCTCTACTAGATTCTAAAAACTATTTTGTAGTGTAATAAATGAGAGCTCTTAGAATAGCTGCATCTTGATGGCCTCATTTAACATTCTGACTAGATACATAAAAAGATTTCCTGGAAGGTAGGGGGAAAACAATGGAGGGGGGTAACAATGCTCAATAGGAAGTGTACTCATTACCTTGTTCATGTAACTGTAACCTTCTGTATAGTATCTTTACAATAAAAATTAAAAAAAAAAAAAAGATTTCCTAAATCTCCAGTCTAATTCTAACCAAGAGACTAGAACTTAAATCCTGCTTGACCAAAACTTTTGTACCATCCACCTACTTACAAAATTTACAAAATTGCCAGGTGTCAGTGGTTCATGCCTGTAATCCTGCTCAGGCAGCTGAGATCTGAGGACTGAGATCTGGTTTGAAGCCAGCCCAGGCAGGAAAGTTCCTGAGACTCTTACTTCCAATTAGCTACTGAGAAAAGACCAGAAGTGGCACTGTGGTTCAACTGGTAGAATGTCAGCCTTGAGCACAAATAGGCTCAGGGACAGTGCCCAAGCCCCAGGACTGGCCCAAAAAATAAATTAATTAAATAAACCACATAAAAATTTACAAAACTACTTCTGAGAGATTACATTTGTGTAACGGTGAGCAATTTCCAAAGCATTCTGGAAATGCCTTTAAAACACTAAATGTACTAATTTCATAGACAGCTTTTTAAAGTTGACACAGATTAAGTCTCAGACACAAATTAAGTCTCCGTTTGCCCAGGTATGTATATGGATATAGTGAATCCAGAAGTACATGTTTGTTCAAACACTCACAATACAGAAGTGTACTACGTCTAATGATGAGCTAACAATTATAACCATCCAATATTATGTGTGTCTGAGGCCCTCCAACTTAAACAATTACATCAAAATGCAATTATTCTGTAAGTATAAGGTTCTAAGACCTCAACAGTGAACAGCTTTATTAAGTTTATAAGAGATTAGAAAAAGAAGGTAATAATCCAAGTTATCTAAGGATTGGTCTCCAATTAAATAAACTGATTATCACTTACGAGCCTCCAATGATATAGTTGAATCCAAGAATAACCCAAGGCAAATAACAGGCCTAGGAAGAAATATATACAAATGTAAACAGCTATACCTGAAGAAGATACAGCAGGAGGACTAAAATGGGGAAAGACATACTGACAAGAGCTTTATGTAAAGTTCTTGGAAAATCATTGCAAAATTTTGCCATCAATCTAGCATCATTTCTACTGTACTTAAAAGTTTCTATCTGGGGCTGGGAAGGTGGCTCAGTGGTAGACCGCTTGCCTTGCATGCCTGAGGCCCTGGGTTCGATTCCTCAGCACCACATAAGCAAAAAGAAAAAAGCCGGCAGTGGCACTGTGGCTCAAGTGGTAGAGCGCTAGCCTTGAGCTGAAGAGCTGAGGGACAGCACCCAGGCACAGAGTTCAGGCCCTACAACCGGACCCAAAAAAAAAAAAAGTTTCTATCTAAGCCTGGGGCACTGGTGGCTCGTGTCTATAATCCTAACTACTCAGGAGTCTGAGATCTGAGGACTGCAGCTCAAATCCAGTCCAGACAGGAAAGTCAGTCCAGGCAGGAAAGTCTGTGAGACTCTTATCTCCAATTAACCACCAGAAAACTGGAAGTGGAGCTGTGGCTCAAAGTAGTAGAGTGCTAGTCTTCATCAAAAAAGGTCTGGGGTAGCACCCAGGCTCTGAGTTTGAGCCTCACAACCAACAACAAAACTTCCTACCTAAAAGTACACTTATCTGTGTATTTGTAGATGTAATGATAGAATATGGTAAAGAGTTCAAAAGTAATATATGACCTGACAAATGGGAGAGAAGGGAGGAGAATGCAGTCATAAAATTCAATGCACATCCTACAAAATTAAGAAAACTAAGGGGAGGGGTAGGGTTGAGAGGGATGAGGGAATGCTAAAAGAGATGATTATCAATCAAGATTCCTTGTATTCATTAACTGCTTTGTTGAATGGCAACTGCTTTGTACAACTACTTAAATAAAAATCTAATTAAAATTTAAAAAAATAGACAAGTATCCCATGGATGCTTGTAAAAATATAACCCACAATAGAATCACACTAAAGACTCCAGCCAGTAAACTGTTACCATTGAGATCTTGAACGAATACACTCCCAAATTATGAATACAGTATCTGAGCCCCAAACCAAAAGTTAACGAGTATTTCAAAGAACTTCATAAACTAATAGAAGGTTATACATACATAGCTTTATGGTTAAACGATGTTAAAGACACTATAAAAGGAACACAAAGCCCTACAAGAGCCCAAAGCTAAGACTAATTCAGGAAGGAAACTCAAAAATATGTTCAAGATGGACACTAGAGGCTCATGCCTATAATCCTTGCTACTCAGAAGACTGAGATCTGAGGACTAGTTCAGAGCCAACCTGAAAGGAAAACCCATCAGACTCTCATCTCTAGTTAACTACCAAAAAGCCAAAGTGGAGGCATGGCTCAAGTAGTATAGTACCAGCCTTGAGCAGAAAAACCTAAGGGATGCCACCCAGGCCCTAAGTTCAAGCTCCAATACTGGCACCAAAAAAAAAAAAGAAGAAGAAATATGTTCTGTCACATAATAGATAACGGGTACATTTATATGAAGAAGAGAGTATTGTGAGATCAGGTAATGTTTAAGGCAAAAAAAAATCTATTTTGGCTGAAGTATTAAAAATATAATACAGAGTGAGGGAGTGATAAGAAGTGATTTTAAGCCAGGCACTTGTTAATACTTGCTACTTAGGAGGTTGATATCTGAGGACTGTAGTTCAAAGCTAGCCCAGGCAGGAAAGTCTATGAGACTCTTTTTTTTTTTTTTTTGGTCAGTCGGGAGGGCCTGACCTCTGGGCCTGGGCGCTGTCCCTCAGCTCCTCAGCTCAAGGCTAGCACTCTACCACTTGAACCACAGTGCCACTTCCAGCTTTTCCTGCTTATGTGGTACTGAGGAATCAAACCCAGGACCTCATCCATGCAAGGCAAGCACTCTTACCACTGAACTACCTTTCCAGCCCTCCTTGAGACTCTTATCACCAATAAACTACTTGGAAAAGGCTGGACATGGCACAAGGTTAGTATACACTAACCTTGAGCAAATGAAGCTCAGGGACAGCACTCAGGCCCAGAGTTCAAGCCTCGGGATCATGAGGGGAAAAAAGTGATTTTTAAAGTCCCAGGATTTCACATAAGCATCTTTCCATCTATTTTTATTACCCCCACACATAAGATCACTCAGGAACATTCTCCAGGAGCCTGAGGTATGGAGGGGGCAGGGAAGCAACAGTGGTCAGCCAACCTTTGGCTCAGAGTGGGACTATAGAGGGGAAAAAGAGCTTGCCTATGGTACACTGCTCTGTAGTGACCTCTTCTGGACGAGTCAGAAAGTACATCTCTGGGCTGGAGAGAGGGATTTCTGCAAAAACAAATGACAAGTCTTCCCCACCAATGTAAAGTACCTTAAATCGTGTTCCAAACCAAAATGATACAATCATGTCTCTGTTCAGCTGGGCCCAGACATACAGTACTGACATGATCAGAGGAATCATCAGCAACTGCAAAAGAAGTCAACATGTCAAATCAAGCTCCAAGAGCATGGAGAAAGGAGGTATGGTAGGTATTTTGATTCATTTCTCTGTAAAAACATTCTTGCGTGGGTATTCAAAAAGCCAAAGGAAATACAACTAAGCAGAACTATAGACTGATCCTATTATTTAATTTGTCACATATGAATCCTAAAAATCCTATAATAAAATACATTTTAGAATGATTCAGGAGCATAAGTCAAGCTGTTATCTGCAAAATACAGGCTTTACTTACCACATAATTTTTAGGGAATACATACCTTCACACATGCCTACGATATATTGCATAACCACTGCCATTATTTGTATTTTCTCTATCCTTTCTTTTCCCTTTCTCTCCCTTCCCTCTCCCTCATCCTTCTTTCTCTCTTATAGTGCTGGAGATTAGGCCCAGGGCCTCATGCATGTCACACTCCCAATCTCAACTCCTGCTATTCTCAGTGTCCAAACATAATACTGAAGCACAAGTGAGCAGGAAAAGCAATGCTTTAGGTAACTCATGTAAGCCCTTCAAACATTTAACTGATTTTTAAGATCTTCAAGCTGGGTGCTGGCGGCTCATGCCTGTAATCCTAGCTACTTAGGAGGCTGAGATCTGAAGATCACGGTTCAAAGCCAGGCTGGGCAAGAAAGTCCATGAGACTTATCTCCAATTAACCACCAGAAAACTGAAAGTGGTGTGTGGCTAAAGTGGCAGAGCGCCAGTCTTAAGCTAAAGACCTGAGGGATAGCACTCAGGCCCTGAGTTCAAGCCCCATGATCGACAAGAAGAAAAAAAAGATCTTCAAAATAATAACAGCTGGGCTGGGAAGGTGGCTCAGTGGTAGAGTGCTTGCCTTGCATGCATGAGGCCCTGGGTTCGATTCCTCAGCACCACATAAGCAGGAAAAAAATGCCGGAAGTGGCGCTGTGGCTCAAGTGATAGAGTGCTAGCCTTGAGCTGAAGAGCTGAGGGACAGCGCCCAGGCCCAGAGTTCAGGCCCCATGACTGGACCCCCCCCCCAAAAAATAATAAAAACAGCTACAAGTTCAGAATAACACACACTTAACCAGTTAATGTGATTTCAACATCAAAAGGCTATTAATTTTGAGACTGAAACACATTAAAATATATAAATAGTTTAAAGGGACACTTACCTGCATATCCATTGCTAAGCCAGTAATCTTGGTTTGTAAAGTTAAAGATCCAATATAATATGGATGGGATGGGACTGGGAAAGGGGGAAGAACAATAGAAGGGGTGACACTGATCAAGATGCACTGAACTCATATTCTGATTGTTGAACTGAAACCCCTTTGTACAACTACTTAAAATTATTTTTCATTAAATCAAACTAAAAATTTTTTAAAGATCCAATAAGAAGTACCTGAGGCTGATCTGCTTATCTCCCCTAAGTTAATTTCACTGCACTATTATAAAGGAAAGTACTTTTTTGTTATTCAGAGTCCTTAAGTCATCCTAGAATACAAAGATCCTAATGATCTTCATTATGAATACTCTATTAGGGCCTACTACAAGGTATGGAAATTAACAGCCTCAGCACGACTGGGTTAGGGACCTATAATCCTCTTCCCCAGCCTCACCACTGGTATAGCATTTCTTCTTCAACTAGAATGAAAATTCTGTGCTTCTGAAATAATGATTCTGTTCAACTCAGGGATCTACACAGCATGGATGAAGGCCAATGGCTTCCATTTTCTAGCTGCTGGCCACATTGACATAAAAGCTGAATCCAGTAGCAATTGTGAAGCTTACCAACTCTGCCAGGACTTGAACCATGAAGTCCTTTCTGTTGTCTTCCCACAGGGGAAAGAGCCCTGTAGTTGGAAGGGTGCTAACAACTTCAGCTGATACAAAGCACAGAAAATCTGCTCCTAGGGTATTTTACAAAGGGACTGAATCACTACTGCTTAGAACCCCAAAAGACAGACAGCAACAGAATCAGAAAATAAGTATGCTTATAAATTAATTTTGTGACAAGAGCTGGAAATTTCAAAAGTTGTCTCATGGCACAAAATCTCTGTGCTTCACTCACCAAGCTGTCACTGATGAGAACACACAGAACTAAGAACAACATGCGGAAACAGTAATAAACCCAACCAAATGTGGAAAACTCCCACAGGGCACCAGCGAGTGTTAGCACTCAAAGCCTAAAGGGTTTACTATAGCTTTAAAAAAATATATTCTTAATTACTAACTGGAGATATATATATAAATGCAAATGCTGTAATTTGAACTTAGAGAATACTCTATTTCCCCAAACCTGGGGGAAAAAAACAAAACTGGTTTATTTCAGGCTGAAATACTGAAGGATACCACGATGCAAATCCAGTTAAAGAGAAGCATAAATAAATAGTCTGCTGGCCTTCCATCAAAAGCTCCTAGGAACAAAAATAAGCCAAATGTCATGGTCCAGAACTTTGGAGCAAAGTATGGAGAGAAACACCTTTAAAAACTTTAGAGAAAAACAAATAACAGTAGTTAAAAACCACTCCCCTCAAGAAAGTGAATTTTTTCAATACCATGCCAATGAAGCCCTGAACCAGTCATCTGAGTCAATATAAGATTAATTTATGTACTCCAATAAGTTACACACTCTGCCTGCCATGGGCTAAATAAAAGAGCCTCAATGGGAGGAGTCAATTCCAGAGCTCCTGAACCCATCCCAATACCAGTGGGGTCCCCTTCAATTCATTCCTGACCTACTAGTCTTTCCTACAGTCTCTATCATGACCCATAAATGCACTTTTCTTTTTCTTTTTTCAGATCTTTGTACTCTCTCTTACCTTTTTTGTTCAAGGCTACTGCTCTATCACTTCTAGGGTTTTTTTGGCTGGTATAGAACCAGAGATCAAAAATCTGTCTGCCTGGGCTGGTTTTGAACCCAATCCTTAGGTGTCAGCCTCCTGAGATTACAGGGCTTGTAATACTAGGAGGCTAAGACCTCGTGGGCCACAATCACCCAGGGACTGAATTAATCTTGCACACTTTTGTCAGGCAGCAATCATGTCTGTTTTGCCTACAATTATATATCTCCTCCGGCATCACCATGCTTATTATCATTACTATTACTACTACCGTTACTATTAGATATACACACAGCCCCTTGTTGAGCTGAGATACTTAGCAGGTTCAGTAGGAGCCTCCATTCTAACAAAGGAAAATGATGAGAGAGAAGGGGGTACAAGCCCTTGCATAGCCTCTGGCTCATTCCTCACACTGCATCTGTGAGGTGAGCCCTTTCTACAGATGACCAAAGTTACATGGCTATTAGAAGCAAAGCCTAACACTAGTTTAGTCTTCACGTCACTGCACCACTGGCCAGGCTCTGTTTTCTTAGTAGAAAGAATAATAAAAAACTTGGGCTGGAAAGGTGGCTCAGTGGTAGAGTGCTTGCCTTGCACGCATGACTCCCTGGGTTCAATTCCTCAGCACCACATAAGCAGAAAAAGTCAGAAGTGGCGCTATGGCTCAAGTGGTAGAGTACTACTCTTGAGCTGAAGAGCTGAGGGACAGCACCCAGGCCCAAAGGTCAGGCCCCACAACCGACCAAAAAAAAAAAAGAATAATCAAAAACCACGAGCTTAATCATGCCATTCAGTATACACTATGTGTAATATAAACTATGGAACATGTGGAGAGGGACAAGAGGCAACTGGGGGAAAGCAAAAGAAGGGGTGACACTGTCTTCTCAAAAAAATGTATGTGCTGGGGCTGGGAAAGTGGCTCAGTGGTAGAGCACTTGCCTTGCATGCATGAGGCCCTGGGTTCGATTCCTCAGCACCACATAAGCAAAAAGAAAAAAAGCCGGAAGTGCCGCTGTGGCTCAAGTGGTAGAGCACTAGTCTTGAGCTAAGGAACTGAGGGACAGTGCCAAGGCCTAGAGTTCAGGCCCCATGACCGGACCCCCCCAAAAAAAAAGTATGTACTAATTACCTGACTTATGAAATGGTAACTCCTCTGTATAACACCTTAATAATAGCAACAAAATTATACATTTTTTTAAAAACTGTCAGCTTTCTCTTCTGGGAATGATTTCTAATGCCTTCAAGCTGGGTGACTTTAAGAAAAAGAGGCTGGAAAGGTAGCTTAGTGGTAGAGTGCTTGCCTAGCATGCATGAAGCCCGGGGTTCAATTCCTCAGTACAGAGGGGAAAAAAACAAAAAAACACTGAAACAGAAAAAAAGCAGAAGTGGCCCTGTGGTTCAAGTGGTAGAGTGCTAGCCTTGAGCAAGAAGAAGCTCAGGGACAGGGCCCAAGCCCTGAGTTCAAACCCCAGGATTGGCACGCACACGCACACAGACACGCACACACACGCGCACGCACACAAACACACACACACATACACACCATGAAAGAAAGAAAGGAAGAAAGAAAAGAAAGAAAGAAGGAAGGAAGGAAGGAAGGAAGGAAGGAAGGAAGGAAGGAAGGAAGGAAGGAAGGAAGGAAGGAAGGGAAAGGAAGAAAGAGCAAGCAGTGAAGATACAGAGATGTCTATGAGGTCACCCCAGCTCAAAAGTTCTCCTTCGTCTTTCATCCCTTCATACCACCCACCATTACACAATACAGCTAATCAATTTTTAAAATTCTAAAACTGTTAGAAAGGCAAAAGGATGTGTCTAAAAGTGTTCCTACTCATCTTTATTTCTCTCGTTACTCGAAAACATCTTCAACTAGGGAAAGAAGATCTAATGCTGGAGGATCACTGAGATGAGTGAGAGCTGAGAGTCCAACAAAACAGAATTTTAATAATAGCTGTGTTTCTCTGATGGGCTCTTACTTAGCTTTGTGATTTCAAAGGATTCTTTAGATTGAGTACTTAAGACACTGTCATCACATAACCTATAGTACCAAACTACTTGGCATGCTTGCAACTATAATTAGCCAGTATCAAATTATAGTCTTCCATTTCAAATCAGAAACCTTTGAAATAAGCTGACACTTAAATGCTATACATTTAACAACTTAGCCAGCCCAGGAAACATGCAGGTGAAAACATTGTGTCAAAATGTTAACTTGAACCTCCAAAGAGATGAGAAAAATCAAAGGGTAAAATAAACCTGGCTTCCATCTTAGATGTCTAATCCCAAATAGCTTTCCGATCTGTGCAACATGTGACCAATACTCGACCACTGTTTTCTTGTCTGCAGAATAAGAGGGTTAATTAGAGAAATTCCTCAAATTCCTCTCTACCCTAAAGTTCAAAGGGGCATTATTTATAATAACCCACAAAGGGATCCAAGTCAAGTTATAATCAACCAATGAATAATCCAAACATGGTATTAAACATGTCATATATGCAACCCTTCTGGCAATAAAAAAGAATTAAGCACCAATACATGCTATGTAGAAGAACTTAAAAATAAATTCTTAAGCTAAATGAAAGAAGCCAATCATAAAAGCCATACAAAATGTTTCAAATAGGCAAATCCACACCAAATAGACTAATGGTTGGTAGAGCATAGAAGGGAAGAGGTGAGAGGGTTAGAGGGATGACAATGAAAACCAATTGCTCTGGATCTTTGGGGGAATAATGAAAACACTCTGGAATCAAACTGTGGTGATGGTTGTTTTAACACTGTGAATACATGAAAATCCACTGAAGTATACACTTCAAAATACTTAAAATTAATTTTATGTTATGGAAATTTGAGCTCAACTTTTAAAAAAGGATCATTAACCTTTTTCTCTAGTTTGTATCTGTTTGGCATTTTCCTATAATAAAGGTTTATTTAACTAAATATCACTGTTTTAGATACTTGACTAGCATGAGCAAGACCCTGGGTTCAATTCCTGGCAGTAAGGGAAAGCGGGAGTCAGGTTATACCAGCAGAAGGGAGAATGCTAAGAAAGCCATCACCACCATCACATACAATCAGAAATAGGGAGAGGAAGACATATATTCTATAGATTTATAAGTCACCCTCCCTGCCGCCAGTGACATGGTGGTCAGAGCCTGTGTGCCCTCAGTCTACTTCCCTTCCTTAAAT